>NC_045746.1:23220212-23222494 GCF_008692095.1 Etheostoma spectabile | reverse complement strand
CCCAGAAAACTGCAGATCCGCTGCTACTCTCAGTTCTTTTAAGTCAAGGCTGAAGACATTTCTTTTGATGTTGCCTTTCTTTAAATGATGTTCATTTCTTTAATGTTTAATTTCTCATACTGCACTGTAACTTTTATTCTTGTGTTGTATCTGTTGTTTTTTTTTACTTTTTACTTTTTCTTCTGTGTTTTATCTGTTTTTATTTTTTAATGTTTTTTTTACTGTTTTTGTGTAAAGTATTTTGAATTGCCCTGTTGTTGAAATGTGCTATACAAATAAAGCTGCCTTGCCTTGAGTCACACTGTAAGTCAGAGTTGTATATTAAGTGGTTTGGGGTCATTCTGTAAGTCATTTTGGGGTAGGCCCTACAATTTGGTTGGAGCGCTGTTCCAAACCTTTTCAACGGGCACTGTAAGTATTGATGATGGGGAAAATATTAAATAATTGATGAAACTGGTAGAGATTTAATATCTTAGCAAAGGTTTAGAGTTTTTGTTTAAACATACAGTATATTTTTAATTTTGTGTTTCTGCTGTTAAGCTATTTACGACATAATCCAATGCAAAGTTCTAAACACACTCTACGCACCTTTGTACAGTAGGTGGCGGTATAAGCTCTAAAGTTGTTTGCTATTCGTCAGTTTTCCGAGAGAAGAAGAACAGAAGAAGAAAATAGGCAAGCCAGCCAGCAACAACCGGCAGCAACCACAGCCGCCTGAGAGATCCATAGTTCTCCAAGGATTATCATAATAAATTATCAAAACGTCTTACGCAATGAGGTAATTGTATTTTAATACGTGTAACATTTATTAACATTGTATTTTACACGTGTATACGACCAAAGTGTTGACTGTAGTCGCGTAGCAAGCTCCTAACGTTAGTTAGCTAGATCGGCGTACCTGGTAATACGTATTAGTGGCGTGCATTGTTTGAACGCTAACGTTAGCTACTAGCTAGCTAACATGTCAGAGAGGTATTTAAAGTTAAAGAATTAATTTACCTTAGCGTTATTTATTATGTGCTGTCGCAGTGAAGCGTATTACCTACTTGTATTCTGAACTGAGATACGTTAATGCAACAGCTCAATTACATAGTGTGCTGACGATAGCTACCTAGCTAGCTAACGTTGCCTAGCCTAGTAGCTAACGTTAGCTAAACGAATGAATGAATACACTGATGGGGATGTTAGCGTAGCGTAATAGTAGCAGCTGAGTAACGTTACGTCAGGCCATTAAACGCAATGGCAATAAAAGGTGCCTAAACCGAGTAGTCATTGCGTCATCAACCATGCTGTAATGTAACGTTATGTGAGCAGTTCCCACATGTCACTGTGTTTGTGTCCAGAGGAGACCGCGGCAGGGGCCGGGGAGGCCGCTTCGGAACCCGTGGAGGACTAGTCCAGGGGTGAGTTCTGCCACAGAGCTGCTATTTTGCTTGTATTCATTAACTACGTAAAGACAAAATGATTGAAACAACCGGGGGACAGAGCGCTGTTGAAGAACCCTAATTAGCACTGTTCCAATCATGTGACACTTCTAATGACATTGAAATGTTGTTGTGATAATATTAACTTTTAACCTTAACCTTTTCCATATATCACCCACCACTACTACAGATCTCTATGAACACCCCTTGAAGTCATTACAACAAAACTACAAACTGTTGATCCTTTCTATATTCCTGTTTAGGTACCGTCCGTTTGTCCCACACATCCCATTTGATTTTTACGTGGTGAGTAAAAACATGTGTGCGTGGTTACATTTAGACATGCGCTTCAAAGAGGGAAAGATGAACGATGCTTTAAAGAGTAACTTAACAGGCTGCAAAGCAGTGTTTCACTGCTGTTGCTGGTTAAAAGTTTTAGTCGCTTTCAGCAGGCATCACTTTTAGATGTGGTTGGCAGTAGGGCTGGGCAATATATCGATATTGATATTGTGATATGAGATTAGATGTCTTTGATTTTAGAAATCATAATATAGTAAATAGCTTAAGTGTTGTTCTTTTTTGGTTTTAAAGGATGCATTACAGTAAAGTGATGTACTTTTCTGTGTCACCAGACTGTTCTAGCTCTTCTATTATTTTTTTAACTTTACCTACTTCAGTGTTAAATCTACATTACTGAAGATTATTTATCTTAAATCTCATTCTGAAGATATTTTGTTAAAGCACTAATTGTCAACCCTATAATATTGCCACAATATCGACATTGAGGTATTAGGGCAAGACATTTTTTTTTCCAGTCATAGTTGGGAGTATTTTAAATACAATGAAAGGAATATGGCT
>NC_045746.1:23218577-23220202 GCF_008692095.1 Etheostoma spectabile | reverse complement strand
TTTTTTTTTTTTGCATGTCAACAAGTGACAGCTGCCGCTAGTATAGCTTTATCTCAACAGTTTGACCATTAATCACATGTATAATAACAATTGCCTTCAACTGCCATACCCCTTATGACCTTATTGAATGTTAGTAGACAAGTTGTAATTTTAAAGAGTAGTAAAATACGTACCCACATCTCGGGGGAACAACGGTAGACTAATGAATGGGTTTCCACTACAATGTTGTCCTTTTTGTTAAGGTTACTAATTTAACAAATCTGTCTTTCACGATATGTCCCAGCCTGTTCCGATGTGTTTATTGTGCCAGTTGATATTGTGATGACTATTTAAAAAATACATATATTGTGCAGCACTGATGTAGGCAGACTTTAATTGAAATCTAAATGGATGAGATCAGAAAGTGATTGATTTCTGATGGAATGCCCCAGTAGTGTATACGTACTGAAGTTGGCTGTTTTTTCACAAGTGTGAGATGGCCTTTCCCAGAGTAAAGCCTGCACCTGACGAGACCGCTTTTAGTGAGTGTCTGCTGAAAAGAAACCAGGACCTGAGCCCTACTCCTGCAGAGCAGGTCAGTCCACAAACTTACATTATCTAGATAACAGTCCGTCTCACCAATTTCTGTTTTGTTAATGCAGTATGTTTGCCACGTTCACTGAAATAAACAATGTTTTTTTTGTGGTTTTCCTGCGTATAGTCTTCCATCTTGTCCCTGGTCACAAAGATCAACAATGTCATCGACAACCTGATCGTTGCACCAGGCAACTTTGAAGTGGTGAGTCTTTTTACTTTTACTGTACAATCTAACCTTAATGACTCCATAATGAGCACATTATTGTAGTCCAGATCAGTGTGTGCAGTGTACCACGTCCCTACATATTGCAATAGCATGATATAAGTGACACATAAAAAAAATATTAATTGAAGTGTTCTGCCTGAAAATCGCGGGCTAGCAGGAATGTTTAAAAATTAGGAAACTATACAGCATTTTTTGAAATAAACACATTAAATGTGACATGTAAATACTGGACTTTTTAGTTTCTATTTGGCCAAATGTGATCTGATGTGGAAATATGATGAGCTAGTTAATGCTAGTACATTACATGTAAATAATGCTAGTACATTACATGTTAATAATGCGAGTACATTACATGTTAATTTTGTACTTGTCTTTTGTCATAGCAAATTGAAGAGGTGCGTCAGGTGGGCTCTTACAAGAAGGGAACCATGACGACAGGACACAATGTGGCTGACCTGGTCGTAATCCTCAAGATCCTCCCTACATGTGGGTGATCAGTAGTGTCATCTGTTTAAGCGGGCAATCAACATAATAATCCGTGTGTAGCATTGTCTAAAAGAAAGCTGCTGGTAATGTACCTGTACCATGGACTGTATATTAATAGACATGTAGTGCATGTATGATGTCACCCATTGGTTTGTGGAGATCTGTTATCTGTTGAGTCTGCTGTTCCGGGCGCAGCCAGCCTGGTTGCGGATGTGATGGGTTTAGACGAGAGGGAGGAGTCACGTTAGGTTACACACTTTCACTGGCAATCATAGCCTCGCCCTAAAACACTTCATGCTTTATCTCCAATTTTAAAATCAACAAGACCATAATTAAA
>NC_045746.1:23211283-23218567 GCF_008692095.1 Etheostoma spectabile | reverse complement strand
AAAAAAAAAAAAGAACATCATTCTGTGTTACAGAAGACTTAACACTAGTGATTGAGACCATAAAATCATTATGAAAATGTTTACTGAAGTAATGAATCAAGTGACAAGTGGGTCACTTTCTCACAGACTTCTAAAATGTAAATGGACTGTTCTTATATAGCGCTTTGGGTATCTTGAAAGTTTTCAATAATCATGTGCAACAGACTTATTTTGATTTGTAGCCAAACAATATTAGTTTAATACAATACCCCACTGCCAAAGAAACTGTCTTGAGTTGGTCAGGGCTGTTTATTACTGTACATTAGAGAGCCCCGTGCATCATTCAGTAATGTAACAATCACTTTATTGAGAGCCCTTTGTAATTTGATTTGTGTAATGTTTGAAGATGGGGTTTTCTTTTACAGTGGAGGCTGTTGCTGCTCTCGGGAACAAAGTTGTGGAGACCCTTCGCACACAGGACCCTACTGAAGGTAACATACAGAGGGACTGTCAGGATAAATAAGTGTACGCTTTAGGTTTCACAAGGGAATACAAGAGATACGCTCGATTGAGGCACGTTTATCCAGCAGATTAATTAATTTGAGGTTTCGCTGGACTGTAAGCAATAAGCGGTTTTATTGATGCCGCAATTATTAGCAGCATTATTTTGTTTAATTTCAGATTCAAACAATATACTTGATTCTGAGACCTTGTTTTGTTGTGTGTGTCCTGGGAAAATAAAAAGCATGCACTTTTGGTATTTCTTTTTTAGTGATTCATTGATTGTGACCAACAGTCATTGCTCATGTGAAATGTACCTGATGGGCGACTGTGTGTATCTGCTGGTTTCAGTGCTGTCCATGCTGACCAATGAGACAGGCTTCGAGATCAGTTCAGCTGATGCTACAGTCAAGATCCTCATCACCACTGTCCCTCCCAACCTGCGCAAGCTGGATCCTGAGCTGCACTGTATGATCTTACACACGTCCACAACACACACTTGCACTCAGTATGTAACCCCGTAGCTCGGCGGCTAACACGTCAACCATAAGTTGCAGTGTCTCCACATCTTTAGTGTAGTCGGAGCCCTTGAAGGGGCGGCTGTGGCTCAGTGGTAGAGCGGTTGCCTGCCAATTGGAAGGTTGGTGGTTCGTTCCCCGCCCCTGCAGTCATTGTCGAAGTGTCCTTGGGCAAGACGCTGAACCCCGAGTTGTCCCCAGTGCTGCGCATCGGAGTGTGAATGTGTATGAATGTTTATCTGATGAGCAGGTGGCACCTTGTACGGCAGCCCCAGCCACAGTGTATGAATGTGTGTGAATGGTGAATGTTTCCTGTAGATGTAAAAGCGCTTTGAGCAGTTGTTAAGACTGGAAAAGCGCTATATAAATACAGCACATTTTCATTTACATTGTTTATCGTCCTCCTTCTTGCAGTCTGTGATAAAGGCATAAAAATGCCCCAAAATATTTTTAAAAAGTTGTTACCAGGACCATTAAGTTCTATGAAAAATGGGTTCATTTTAAAGTTATACTTAAGGGTATGGCAAGTAAAAATTAGCTGGCCGTTGTTTGTTGCCACATAGTTAAAAGTTGGCCCTTGCCCAACTAGAGCGAGGGCTAGAGAGGCGATGGTTAAATGAACTGCCTGGGCAAGAACAAAGCCATGAATCAGAGGAATAAAACACTTTCCCACAGGGTCTCTGCCGATACAAACGCCACCACACACTTCTAGTGGGTCATAAGTAATAATTGAGAGGGATTACTTTTGTATTAATATTGTATTCTATACATTGTTTTTTTAGTAAAGTTCTACTAAGTAAACCATCCACTGTGCCAATACTCTTAGAATTTAGTTATTCATTATAATTATCAGGTAGCCTGTGGAAACACCCAGCACACTATAAACCACAAGGTCCCTGGTTCAAATCCTGATGGTTAATTTTCTTTTCTTCAGTGGACATCAAGGTGCTGCAGAGTGCCCTTGCTGCCATCCGCCACGCACGCTGGTTTGAGGAGAATGCCTCTCAGTCAACGTGAGGAAGTCTACTTTAACTACCATTAGGCTTTCGTATATGTATAATAAGACATGGATATGACCACACAATATGCTCACATTAATTTATTGGATTATGTGATTGCCATAATCTTCAGGGTCAAGGTGCTGATTCGCCTGCTGAAGGACCTGAGGCTGCGTTTCCCTGGTTTTGAACCCCTAACTCCTTGGATCCTGGACCTGCTGGTAAGACCAAAAGTCTGCTGCTTCGCACTTCCTGAGTCTGACCAATTACATTTAAAAAAACAAAAAAACAAAAAAAAAAAACAAAGTGATTGCATGTACAATATACGGCTTGAATTGCATACTTGGCAGATGTAGTGGGTAGGTGGCATCAGCTGTGATGCTGTCATAACGGTGAGGTTGGTGTCTGTTGTTTTCCAGGGCCACTCTGCGGTGATGAACAACCCGTCCAGGCAGCCCCTGTCCCTGAATGTAGCCTATAGGTTGGTTTCCTTTCACCTCAGTTTTCACTTGGATGCAATCACTATAGATGGGGACATTGTTTTAAGATGTGTGTCTGACTTCTGTGTTTTGAAGGCGCTGCCTGCAAATGCTGGCTGCTGGTCTCTTTCTTCCTGGCTCTGTTGGCATCACTGACCCCTGTGAGAGTGGAAACTTCAGAGTGCACACAGTCATGACTCTGGAACAGCAGGTTGGTTGGCGCCTGTGCCTTAACTTGTAAGCCATACACAGAGCTAGATCCTGCTTCTTTATGATGGTGTTGATTAAAGTGATACTTCACATTGCTGCCATTTTGGTGGAATCGGGAAACACTGAGACACCCAAGTAGTGTTTCTCAAAACCCCATCATGGATGACATTCGTTGTGTTAAGATGCCATGTCTAAAATTCTTATGTGTTTTGAAGTGTTGCATGACAGAGTGCTAATGTTCAGTTTGTGTGTTTGTGCAGGACATGGTGTGTTTCACAGCACAGACACTGGTGAGGGTGCTCTCTCATGGAGGTTACAGGAAGGTCCTTGGCCTCGAGGGAGATGCCAGCTGTAAGATAACCTAATTATGAGTATAAACTGCTTTTTAGCTTACATGTAAACATTTTCAGCGATTAGAAATAAATGTTCTTGCTTTAATAACCTAACCCAAATAGCACAAAGTTGGCTCTACAGGAAGTTAGACTTAACAGTGAGTCCATATCATTAACAAGCAGCACAGGTTAAAAGAACAATGTGTTATACCAAACCAAAAACCATTTCCACACATGAAGTGCTATATAAAAATGTTCAATGCAAGCATCTCACGCAGACTTCAAGCGGAGACTAAGCTTTATTAATCCAATATGTATACGTCCTGACTATTGTAACAATACGTTGGTGTCCCAAAAGAATTCTGGGTAGAGTTCTAACATTTTTGCCAGGTCTTCAGAAACGTGATTTTCAAATACTAATTTTTCATTACATGCACACCAAACTGCTATCATGACAATTGTGCTTCCAGTAATATTTTGTCAGAAATGATCTCTTGATAACATGTTACAAAACTTTAAAAATAGATGAATATGGCAATATGCAGCAGCCTCAGCCCTTTAATCTGGGTATTTGTTTTTACATGGGACTTCCAGTTAAATGTTTTATATGAGGCTATCATTCTACAAATTATGCCTGCATGCACATTAAAATGAATACATAATACTAACCTGACTGTTGTATGTCTGTTGTTGCAGACCTGGCAACAGAGATGTCTACATGGGACGGTGTGATTGTCACTCCGTCAGAGAAGGCCTACGAGAAACCTCCAGAGAGGAAAGAGGAGGAAGACGAAGCTTTGGAGGAGGGAGGCGATGGAGAGGATGAGAGCATGGAGACCCAGGAGTAAAGGCAAGAAAAGTCCAAAAATAATTTTTTTTAAAAAAGCTTTGTGTGTGCACCATTATATATATAAAAAAAAAACTATAAATTGTAGGGATGTTACAATCAAGTTTTCTTAGCCCCTGATCAGAGTAATTTAAAATTGATTATCTGCCAGAGACGGTTCCGATTAGTGCATTTTCATAAATAAAGTTGCTGACTTCAAGTACAATTATTTAGTCACATTGACAGTCCAGAGTGCTGCAAAGGAAGGTCTGTCGAGTCCACACAGCAGTGACAAAACGTGCTTTGGTTTATAGGCATTTCTTTTAACCAGTCAATCGTCTTGGGCTGCGCTATGCGCCAAACGGAGCAACAGTGCCTTTGCAAAATAGTACCTGCAAAGATCTGAGGAGCAGTTAAAGGGTAACTCTCGCCAAAATACAACCTAGGGTCTTTTTGTAAATGTACATGAGTCAAACTTTAGTCGAAAGCATAATTAGGACGGATGCACCACTTAAGATTTACCGTATTCTCGTTTTTTGGTCAAATGGCCTTTTGAATGGGAGTGCTAGGGGTGCTACTATGCTAGCATCAAACTCACTTTTCTTAACACTAAGAAGTAGGCCTGTGCGATTAATCGTTATAAAATCGCAATCTCAGTTCACCCTGTTCATGATTAATAACTTTTTTTTTTGTAATTGATTCTCATTTACAGAATCATTTCCTAAGTGCATTGTGGGGGTAAAAAGATCCTAGCTTATGTTAGGATAGACCTTAACTATTACCGAACCAGCCTAGTTTGGATGAATGGACTTTCCCAAGTTGGGTTGTCATAGGCCACAGGTGGAAAATGTCTGGCCTCTGACAGTTTTAATCCAGCCCACAAATCAATTCAGGAAAAAATAAAATCTATGCATTTTCAAATATGAAATTAGCCATCACAATACAATAGTTTGAGTAAAGTGACAATCACCGCTTCACTAACACGCTTGCTCTGCTCTTTCTACAGTGAAGATGCAAGATCCTTTCATCTGGGTCATGGTGTGTACTTTTGATGTAACAGAAACACCAGCAGGAAAAATGTTCCACCTGAAAGCTACCAGTCCTCATTTGTCAGTTTTTATTGTTTTTACTTTCCCCGTTTGGTTTTGTTGTAACATCCTGAATTAAAAACTTTTATTTAGCTTGAGTCTTATTTGTTCCAAAATGAAAGCAGAAGCAGCAAGGATCAAACAGTGCAGCCACCCTAAGGCTCTTCATTGCAAGCAGTAATAATCAGTCAAGTCATGGATTTCAGCACACAATTTCTATGGAAAATTTGCCTTATGGTATCTGACATATTTGGGTCAAGGTTCCAAAATGACAACATACTGTAGATGTGTAATGGGTGACAATGTTATTTAAAAAAAATAATTGGATCATTATCAAGTCACAAAACAGAATGTAACAACACAAGCAGTGATGTTGCAGATTCCAAGTTAGAAAATATTATATAGAAACATTTGCTCATCTGAGTATGGGAGAAATTTCAGTTTTTTCCTATTCACATGTTAAACTGTGAAGGTGTTCTTTTCACACCGGCATTCATTTGCCAAATAGACAAACGGACAAAGGGTGAAGACCAATATAGTCTTGTACACCACATGGGGACAAAAGAGAATGCATAAAATCTAGTCATGACATGATTCTTTATTCTCCTTATTGAGTCACACACAATTTTATATAAAATGACAATAAAATATGTCTTCCTAAAGCATTGTTTGGGCTTTAGAATCAAATGCTTCAGTTGTATAGAGTGGATGGAAGTCGCGGCTGGATAGCTAGAGCGGGCACTCATAGAGGTTTACTCCTCGATGCAGTGGGCCTGGGTTCGACTGTGGACCTTTCATTTTTTTAGCTGTCCTGTCAAAGGCCTAAAATGCCTCAAAAATACAATTTAACACAATTTAAAAAGCTATTTTACAACATGACCAAAAGGCAGCATGCTGCAGTGTTTAGCTGCTGCCTCCATCAACAACTAAATGCAACCTTGCATGTTGGTCCCTTGAGTCTCTCTACCTCACATATAATTATTTGAAACTATGAGCATGCACATTCCATAAAAGTTTGACTATTTTATAAATAAGTCAAACAAGATTCACATTGTAATTATGTTGTATCCTAAAGCACCTCCCAGCTCACTGCATCTTTAAAATGCATCCACTTAAGCTATTAATCTTGCTTGCACTTCCATCTTGTGTTGTACAAAGAACGCTTTGATACCAGTGGCCAAAAGATAGTTAGCTGCTATAACTGAGGCATGAGCTGTAATTTAATGAGGAAAACAAATCAATGGAGATCAGTATGACATACCAGACAGTGGCCTAAGTACAGGCACAACAAAAGTAACACACCTGACCCTTCCAACCCGTAACGATTAATTACGGCAATGCTTTCCTTCTTACAAGAATTAGTTTGGAGTTTCTCATGTTCCTGCATCTCTATCTCACAGGACTCTGACAATTTAATCACTTGGGGCTCAAAAAACAATACGCGCTAGAAAGTGAACCAAAAAAAAGTAAATTATGTCAGGCAAATAAACAAAAAAAACTTCAGGTTGTCAAACATCAAGATTGGGGGGGGTTTATCTAATATGTGCCTGTCACAGGGCAGATGCAAGAAGACAGAGTGGTGATATGAAAGTCACATGACAGTTGCCTGCTGCTGACAGCCATAACAGTTATGGTTAAAACTGATAAACAATGAATGATATCCATCATCCCTAAAACATTCTTGGCTTTAGCTTCTGTCAATGTTTATTTGTTAACTAAATTAAATGACCCCATATTTCCACCAACTGCGGAACGGCGGAGTCATTAGGTTTCCATTAAAGTCAATGTGTGTATTTCCACTGGCTGCAGAACGGCTGCGTTTGGACTCCGTTCCAGCTCCGCTCCGGAGCAGATACACAGAGCTTCTATTTTTGCCGGACGCCGGAGAGCTCGGCAGCAATTCAGCAAACAGCAGATTGTGCAGGACAGGAAGTCTAGCACAGGAACAAAATAAAACATCCGGTTAATTTTCAAAATAAAATTTGGCGGATCATATCTCCCTGCACTACACCTTGAACATGTCATAATGGGCGGAGACAGGCCTGATGTCAGAGGTTTTGAGGTTGTTTATAGAAACTACATTCTGTTATATCGGACAATCATACGTGAAGGTGTCAGGGCCGCAGCCGTTCCGCAACAAATCCGGACCTGGTTGGTATTGAAGGACGGTGGAGCACGCAGCCGACACGCAGTGAAGCCGTTTCGCAGTTGGTGGAAATCCAGGGTGAGGCCAACAACAAGCGCGGTAGGCAACATGACACTCTCAGTGCACAGACTTTACTGGAAGGGACCCACATTTGGCTGCTACCTTGGCCAGGTCTCTCTTGTAAAAGAGATTCTGAATCTCAATGGG
>NC_045746.1:23207995-23211260 GCF_008692095.1 Etheostoma spectabile | reverse complement strand
AATAATAATAATAATAATAATATATGTTGGGGTAAATCAAGATTTCTGAAGTTTTTATTTTTGCACCCGTCTGATATGGTTTGTTACCACCTTGTAGGCCACTTAGAAGCCTTCCTACCACCAGGTGAGTTTACAGATATGTGTGAGATCTCAGTACTGAGTATTGTGAGATGAGAATTCAGGACTGATTCGTAGAATGACTTCATGGATGAGGGTTAGCTTTGTGAATGGGGGGGTCTGTGCAGCCGCTCCACTGCTGGGTCACAACTTTTATCTAAAGCATGACGTTGTAAATTTGATCAGTTCAAACATGCAGGTCAGTAATAAGCTGTGAGCTGTTAATGAACTGACCCCACCGCTGTGTCTCTGGGTTCATGGCTTAAGCTTGAGCCAGGGGTGGACCATGGTGAGGATGGAGAGGACAGAGGAGGCCAGACCACAGGCCCCAACAAAGCCTTGCCCTGTACGGTAAATCCCCAGCCGGTCTAGTGGGATGAAGATATCACAACTGTTCTTCAGCAGGTCCAACAGCAGTGGGGGGTTGCTGTACAGCACCGTCACCAGCAGGTGGAGCTGTCTGCGAAGCCAAGCCAACATATCAGGTGTGGAGTGGGACAACAAGTGGTCAGTGGGCAGGGTGGGGCTGGGCGAGGGTGGCGATCTGGCAGCTCTGTAACGTGCTTCACACTCAATGAGGAGGCGCAGCTCATAGACATCTCGAGTCAGGTTGAGGATCAGAGCAAAGAGGTAGTACCTGCAGATTTTAACCCAACAGCAGTATTAGCACAGTACAATCTTTATTAACAAATGAGAAAGAAATAGTGATGTTTTAAACTCCATGATTTTGATTTCTTTGAATGCCTTAAATCTATTTATTTATTTTTAAACCTGGAGACAGAATTGTTAAGGTGTTGTGCTTTAACTGGTATTCTGGATGCATGGCTTGAACTGGACTTTGTTACTTGGGATGTTATATATTCTATTGTGTGTCTGTTATCTTCTGTTTTGTGTCTGTTTCCAATTACTCGTTTGTATCTTGGGCTGCTGCCTATCCTGGGCTGCAGTCCAGAAGTCAAAAGAATTACATTGTGTGTCTTTTTCTAATAATTTTTCTTTGTCCCCCTTGTAACTATGCAACAACAAACGTTATTGACATAAGAGTGCTTTGGTGAAACTACCATGTTCCGAAGACATACTATTAAAAGCATCCTAGATACTTTGCCCTGTGCATTTCTTACAATGTTTCATGCAGGCTGTACTGGGGAAAAATATGAAAAATACTTCACTACCAAGGTTGAAATTGAAATTAAAAAAAGAATATAGGCTTCCATACATTAAGAACGATCGCTCACGCTCACTCTCCTGTCCACATTTATTGACGTGAATATGACTGTAGGAAAATCAGGGCTGCCAACTCTTACGCACTGACAATGACATAACAAGCATCATTTTTGACGTGCAGAGAAAAACAAAGTTCTAACTGACAGCCTACCATTAAACTGCAACAAGCTCAGCCACTGCTGACTTGGTCACAAACGAAACATTCAGACAAGTACAGGAATATGGCAACTTAAAAGTACAGTACTTCACTTCTGGTTGTCCCCAGGTTGACTGGAGTATTTGACAACGTTAAACTGTTCACTGAATACCACCGCCATTTCCAGCACGTGAGGTAATTGATAAGCATTGCTCGAGGGTTGTGACCCAGGTTGTATCTGAATTGTAACGACCAGGGATCAACTCGTGTTGACTTGCTTGGTTTGAAATGACAAAAGAAGGGTTAAACACGGTCTAATAACCCTGGTCATTGGTGTGAAATAGGGTCATTTCACTCAGTTAGAAACCTTCCTAAGCAAAAAACACAATTCGACCGCAGCCCAGGAGTCCCTTCAAAAGAGATTTTTAATCAAAACGGGACCTATCCTAAAGAAAATAAGATAATAAAAATAAATAAACATGTTTTGGAGCTTTACATAGATGGGCCTGTGCAGAGCTTACGGTCTAACTAATGAACATATGCACAATTATCAATATGTAGAATTGTCCAGGCAGTCTGTGGGTCACTTCACGCTCTTTATTACCCTGCCAGAGCTTACTGGACCAGCAGAACCAGCTGCCGTTACATTGCTGATGCTAAGAGCAACAAGTTCAAACCCATCTAAATGTTGGCAGGCAAATCAAACATTTAAGAGTCTATTTTAAACTGCAACAAAATCATGGTGTTTCTTAATCCCAGGTAAATGTGCTGTATTACACTTCAACATGGGACTGCAGGGCCAGGGATTGAATCCCCAACCTTCCGATTGGCAGGCAACCGCTATACCACTGAGCCACAGCCGCCCCGGTCAGATTTCTACAGCCCATATAACTTTATCTATATCTTTTCCATGTAATGTCTTATGAAGACAACGTATCAAACGCAGGTTATTAGACTATTTAAAAAGTGTAACATAGCCTCGGTTAAAATTTGACTGATTAGTTATTTTCTTTTTATTTGATGTATTATTTGAAATCAAAAAGTACTGCAGATGCATTTGTCATTGAAATGTACACAAAAAAGAAGGTGACTCACCTGAAAGATCTCTGACTCCACTTGTGCTGGTCCAGTTTGGAGACGAGGCCAGTTTTTCCAGCCCACAGGACGTTGTCACAGGCAAAGTACATGGCTCTGTTGAGGTGGCTGATTGTCAGGCAGAGCCTCAGCACGCTGTCAGAAAGGTGTATGGCCCTCTTGGCGGCCTCCAGCGCCTCCACAGAGTTTCCCAGGCGCAGCACTGTGGTACACAAACACACATAAGCTACAAGCCTTCAACACTGGTGCTTGGAAAACAACTTGCTGCTTCACTCACGCTTTCTTGATAGGCTCATGTGTGCTTCCAGCTGACTGACGGTTTTGTGCAGCTCAGCCGCTGCCCCACCCTTCTGCAGTGTGTAGCCCAGCAGAGTGCAGGCATATTGAGCAGCCCTGTCAGTGAACAACACAAACAAATAAAGCACACTTATTGGTTTATTAAATAGTGAAGTATATAGGTAATGACCAGGGGATGGCCGAACAAGTCTTCTGCTTCTTCTCTTCGGGGGAAAAAAAACATGATTGCATTGCATTGTGGTATACAGAAGTAAAATGTAGGGTACATTGTATGTACACTGAAATTAGCTGTTTATTGTGGGTATTTTATAATCAACAGTGGGGCAAAGAAGGATTTGATACACTGCAGATTTTGCAGGTTTTTCTACTTACAAAGCATGTAGAGGTCTGTAATTT
>NC_045746.1:23207879-23207985 GCF_008692095.1 Etheostoma spectabile | reverse complement strand
CATAGGTACACTTCAACTGTGAGAGACGGAATCTAAATCAAAAATCCAGAAAATCACATTGTATGATTAAAAAAATAATAATAATTTGCATTTTATTGCATGACAT
>NC_045746.1:23207643-23207869 GCF_008692095.1 Etheostoma spectabile | reverse complement strand
TTTGATCACCTATCAACCAGTAAGAATTCTGGCTCTTTTTTTCCTTTAAGAAGTCCTCGTGTTCTCATCTCATCACCTGTATTAACTGCACCTGTTTGAACTTGTTAACTGTATAAAAGACCTGTCCACACGCTCAATCAAACAAACAGACTCCAACCTCTGGCCAAGACCAGAGAGCTGTGTAAAGACAAGGGATAAAATTGTAGACCTGCACAAGGCTGGGTTG
>NC_045746.1:23207266-23207633 GCF_008692095.1 Etheostoma spectabile | reverse complement strand
CAATAGGCAAGCAGCTTGGTGAGAAGGAAACAACTGTTAGCGGAATTATAAGAAAATGGAAGAAGTTCAAGATGACTGTCAATCTCCCTTGGTCAGGGGCAGCATGCAAGATCTCACCTCATGGGGCACCAATGATCACAAGGAAGGTGAAGGGATCAACCCAGAACTCTACACAGCAGGACCTGGTCAACAACCTGAAGAGAGCTGGGACCACAGTCTCAAAGAAGACCATTAGTGACACACTACGCCGATTTAAATCCTGCAGTGCACGCAAGGTCCCCCTGCTCAAACCAGCGCATATCCAGGCCCTTCTGAAGTCCAATGACCACCTGGATGATCCAGAGGAGGAATGGGAGAAGGTCATGTG
>NC_045746.1:23206999-23207256 GCF_008692095.1 Etheostoma spectabile | reverse complement strand
ACAGAAATAGAGCTTTTTGGTCTAAACTCCACATGCTGTGTTTGGAGGAGGAAGGAGTACAACTCCAAGAACACCATCCCAACCGTGAAGCATGGAGGTGCAACATTTTTTGGGGATGCTTTTCTGCCAAGGTGACAGAGATGGGTATGGCTGCAGCCTGGAGCGTCCCATGTCATCCGTCCCGTCTAATACGGTCTCGTCTCATGTGGAGGTGTGTCCAACGGTAAATCCAGAGGGTCAAAATTACGATATCGCGA
>NC_045746.1:23206609-23206983 GCF_008692095.1 Etheostoma spectabile | reverse complement strand
CCAGATGGAGTCACGGGTAAATTCGTGACCACGTTTGTTGCAATCAATTGAAAAACGTAAAAAAACTGTTAAAGTGAAAAATTTGCCATAGGCTACATGTAGTTTGCTCATTTCTGAATGTTATGCTTGTGTTGTTCCATATTAACGTGGCTACATCTGAGGAAACCTGCATCAGCGACGCAGCCGTTTCTGCCAACTAACGGCAGGATCTCCTGAGGAGGGACAACAATCCACGATCTGCACACACAACAACAAGACTACAAAAATAAACATGTTAATCGCTTTCCAAGACTTTTTAATTGTAGGTTATATTCTATATTGCTGTCGGGTCTCTTGGACCCGGGACAGAATGCTGTCGGGTCTCTGGGACCCGG
>NC_045746.1:23206116-23206599 GCF_008692095.1 Etheostoma spectabile | reverse complement strand
TGTCGGGTCTCTTGGACCCGGGACAGAATGCTGTCAGGTCTCTGGGACCCGGGGAAGAACGCGGTTGTATTTTTCTACTATCGCGGCATCGGCCTTCGGGTCTCTGGGACTCGTCCTGCATTCGACTGCGTATCTCTGCTGCCACAGTCTTGGGCTAGAATGCGATTGAATTTTTCTTCCACTTCCGCCAGCGGTTCTAATGTATTTTGTGTTGTAGGCGTATTGTATGAAAGGGGGAATTTTTTTTTTTTAAACAAAACCAAATGCTTGAACTCTGTCGGGAGAGAAATTCCTTCTATAGCTGCAACTTGGATAGAAGGAATTTTTTAGTTTGCCTATCACCTGCATTTTTTTTAGAGACGGACATATATTTTTAAATATTTAAAAACACACCAAATATTTTATTCATTAGCATGAAAGTTGACGTGCGCTTTTACTTTGAAAAGAGATATTAGTTTTATTCCAGATGCGAGCTTTTATTTT
>NC_045746.1:23204808-23206106 GCF_008692095.1 Etheostoma spectabile | reverse complement strand
GTAGAAACTCGGGGATGGCAGAAGGATTTTTTTACTTTGCCTATAATCTGCATTTATTTTATAGACGAACATACACTCACCGGCCACTTTATTAGGTACCCCATGCTAGTAACGGGTTGGACCCCCTTTTGCCTTCAGAACTGCCTCAATTCTCGTGGCATAGAGTCAACAAGGTGCTGGAAGCTACCTCAGGGAGTTTGGTCCATATTGACATGATGGCATCACACAGTTGCCGCAGATTGTCTGCTGCCACATCCATGATGCGAATCTCCCGTTCAACCACATCCCAGATGCTCTATTGGATTGAGATTGGTGATGGGAGGCCATTTGAGTACAGCCAACTCATTGTCATGTTCAAGAAACCAGTCTGTGATGATTCCAGCTTTATGACATGGCGCATTATCCTGTGAAAGTAGCCATCAGAAGTTGGGTACATATGGTCATAAAGGGATGGACATGGTCAGCAACAAACTCAGGTAGGCTGTGGCGTTGCAACGATGCTCAATTGGTACCACACCAGGGGCCAAAGAGTGCCAAGAAAATATTCCCCACACCATGACACCAACCACCCCCAGGATGAACCGTTGATACAAGGCAGGATGGATCCATGCTTTCATGTTGTAGACGCCAATTCTGACCCTACCATCCGACTGTCGCAGCAGAAATCGAGACTCATCAGACCAGGCAAGTTTTCCAATCTCTATTGTCCAATTTCGATGAGCTTGTGCAATTGTAGTCTCAGTTCCTGTTCTTAGCTGAAAGGAGTGGCACCCGATGTGGTCTTCTGCTGCTGTAGCCCATCTGCCCAAAGTTCGAAGTACTGTGCGTTCGAGATGCTCTTATGCCCACCTGGTTGTAACGGGTGGTTATTTGAGTCACTGTTGCCCTTCTATCAGCTCGAACCAGTGGCCATTCTCCTTGACCTCTGGCATCAACGAGGCATTTCCGCCCACAGAAACTGCGCTCACTGGATGGTTTTCTTTTCGGACATCTCTGTAAACCCTAGAGATGGGTTGCGTGAAATCCCAGTGATTAGCAGTTTCTGAAATACTCAGACCAGCCCTTCTGGCACCAACAATCATGCCACGTTCAAAGTCACTCAAATCACCTTCTTCCCCATACTGATGCTCGGTTTGAACTGCAGGAGATTCTCTTGACCATGTCTACATGCCTAAATGCACTGAGTTGCCGCCATGTGATTGGCTGCTTAGAAATTACGTGTTAACGAGCAGTTGGACAGGTGTACCTAATAAAGTGGCCGGTGAGTGTATATTTTAAGTGTTTTTATTCATCAGTAT
>NC_045746.1:23204661-23204798 GCF_008692095.1 Etheostoma spectabile | reverse complement strand
ATTTATCTTATAGACATGTTTAGTTTAAAAAAAATATTTTATTATATTTTATTATATATTATCATATTTTATTCAAATTAATTTTAAAAAAAATATTCGCGATTTTGCATTTTTGACCCTCTGGATTTACCGTTGGA
>NC_045746.1:23204286-23204639 GCF_008692095.1 Etheostoma spectabile | reverse complement strand
ACCGCATGAGACGGGACGGATGACATGGGACGCTCCAGGCTGCAGCCATATACTCTTGAGGTGACAGGACGACTGCACCGTATTGAGGGGAGGATGGGTGAGGCCATGTATTGCGAGCTTTTGGCCAACAACCTCCTTTCCTCAGAGTATTAAAGATGGGTCGTGGCTGGGTCTTCCAGCATGACCAGAACAACCCGAAACACACAGCCACGCCTACTTAAGAAGTGGCTCCACATGGAGGAGTGGGCCAAAATCCCTGTTGCAGTGTGTGCAAACCTGGTCAAGACGTATGCTCTCTGTAACGTATGCTCTGCAAACAAAGGTTTAAGTACCAAATATTAAGTTCTGCTTTT
>NC_045746.1:23202551-23204276 GCF_008692095.1 Etheostoma spectabile | reverse complement strand
AAATACTTATGTCATGCAATAAAAGCCAATTTAAAAATCATACAATGGGATTTTTCAGATTTTTTTTTTTTTAATTTAATTTAGATTCCGTCTCTCACAGTTGACTTGTACCCATGATAAAAATTACAGACCTACATGCTTTGTATTGTAGGAAAACCTGCAAAATCGGCAGTGTATCAAATAGTGCTCTCCCACCTGTATAGTGAATGAAATCCACACTTCTACAAAATGGAGAATGTAGCGCGCTATTTCCATGATAGGGAACAATTTCGCACAAAGCTAGTGTCTTCATTTGAGTTCCACTTAATATGCCAACCGAAATATTTTCCCACTGTCGCTCTGAAATGGACGTAAAAATATCACACTCCCTCTGTAGTCCACCGTTAGCTGGCTATGGTAAATGTAGGCTACTTTTAAAATGCCGTATGTTCCCTCTGGGCTCTGGTTGGCATACCAACTCATTTATTTTGTTACTTGTTAATAGTTCATAGTAATAACTTATTCAATTATTGTGTTAGGTGACAAATATTTAGTAGGCCTACTTTCAAAAGTGACTATATTCAGTTTTAATTATTCAATTAAAAAAAAAAAAAAACTATAGAAGAGCTTTCGTCATTTCAGTTTTTTAAGAATCTGTTTATGAATCTGAGTAACGGTTTGGCACCGGAATTGTAAAAAAAATCCAAACAATACGCAATCCTAATCGGGATAAGGCTGTGGTCTAACTGGTAATCTTGATTTATGGATCATTCTGGTCTCAAGGGATAGCTAGGTTTCCATGGTAACTGGCCCCTCCGAGTGTTTTAGTTGTACCAAAGTTTAAGTAAGGGGAACATATGATCAAATGCACTCATTTTTTAATATATTTTAACGTGCAGGTTTTCTCTAACGTAGCTGAATGTCAGAACAGACTGTTAGTTACTGGTGACTTTCAAATCCAAAATATAAGTCAGACCAACTTAGTTGGAAGTGTCAACCTAACGTTATCTCTGTAAAGCAAGTTAACAACAATTGCTACATTGCTTCTAGCCAAGTGGCTAGAAGATAGGCAGCGTTAGCTAACTAGCTAGCGAATTTCGATTGCTTTAACATTTGTAGCGAACTTACAGTGCGATTTGGAACGTTATATTGTTGATAAAATTCGTAACATTACCTAATGACTCTCTCCTTGGCTTGGCTCTGGGCGTTAAACCGAACCCAAGAGTCCATTCTGGTTTGTTGATGTTGGCCTGTAACAGCTGTTGTTTAACTAGTTAGCTTTCCACCTGCTACCTGTTTATGTCAACAACTCTTGAGCTGCTAGTTAGCAGCTATGTGTTGCAAATACTTGAGGCAGCTCAGAAGACCTTAACTATTTATTTTTTCAAGTTGCTTGCTTTCCTCACATAGACCGTTAAAGAAAGTTTCCTGAGACACAGATATGACCCATAGACAGTTAAAGGATATGACTCACTTCCGAATCCGTTCAACTTCTTCTTCGTCGTTTTTAATGGCAGGTATAAATTCGAGACTGCTTTTAGGGCCATTACCGCCACCTCCTGGTCGGGACCGGACCAGACCAGAGAGTTGGCGGTGGATGCTGAGTGAATTGAGATAAAGATTGCACACAATCTATGTATGTGTGTATCATTCCACGGAGGTTCATTCGGTCTCTTGTTTATGGCCCTTACTCTTTCAATCTCTTCCAGAGGCAGAAGACCAGAAAGGCTCCTGGCCCAGACGGTG
>NC_045746.1:23202398-23202541 GCF_008692095.1 Etheostoma spectabile | reverse complement strand
ATCCTGCCTGAAAATCTGTGCAGACCAGCTGGCCCCCATCTTTACTCAGATCTTCAAAAGATCTCTGGAGCTATCTGAAGTTCAATCCTGCTTCAAACGCTCCACAGTCATCCCAGTCCCCAAAAAACCCTCCATCTCTGGAC
>NC_045746.1:23202248-23202386 GCF_008692095.1 Etheostoma spectabile | reverse complement strand
GGCCTGTCGCCCTGACATCTGTAGTCATGAAGTCCTTTGAAAGACTGGTGTTGGCCCATCTGAAGAACATCACAGTCCCCTTGCTGGACCCCCTGCAGTCTGCCTACAGGGCTAAAAGGTCGGTGGATGATGCAGTCA
>NC_045746.1:23185219-23202238 GCF_008692095.1 Etheostoma spectabile | reverse complement strand
GCATTACATCCTGCAACACCTCGACTCCCCAGGGGCAAGGATCCTGTTTGTGGACTTCAGCTCGGCGTTCAACACCATCGTCCCGGACATCCTCAGTACCAAACTCTCCCAGCTCACTGTGCCAGCCTTCACCTGTCAGTGGGTCACAAACTTCCTGACTGAAAGGAGTCAGCAGGTGAGGCCGGGGAACATCACATCCAGCACACGGACTATTAGCACTGGTGCCCCCCAGGGGTGTGTGCTCTCCCCACTGCTTTTCTCCCTCT
The DNA here is from genome assembly GCF_008692095.1 of Etheostoma spectabile. Lineage (NCBI taxonomy): Eukaryota > Metazoa > Chordata > Actinopteri > Perciformes > Percidae > Etheostoma > Etheostoma spectabile. Next base: position 23,201,972 of record NC_045746.1, on the reverse strand, counting down.
ACACCAATGACTGCAACGGAAACACAGATAACCAGGGGATTGGAGTCCAGAGGATATCCTTCTTCCACAGCAAGTAGCCACAGGTGTAATATCATTGGTATTGTAAGGAAAGGTGGACACGGAGGTAGCTTTATCTGGGTTTATAAACCACTTCGTATAAGAGTACACGAGCAGCTCGTTCTCTTACTCTTAAAACACGAACGCCCTGTGCCACCTCACCACCCCATCCCCCACTGAACCACGGACGGCCACCTAGGGCAACTCCAATATGAGTAAAATACCATTCCCCAATCCCTACACAAGGTTCATTATGTTAAGTGAAGCATCTGCAGCATTATAATCGGTGTAGTAGTATGCATCGAGAGCTAAACGTGATTTCATACATGATTAGAAAGATGCTTGTTAAATCGGTGAAAAGCAGGCAACTATAGACTGAATTGGGTGAGTTAAACCATTTCTCACAGTTTTCTCTGCCCAGTGATTCTGTGCAAGCCTGAAAACATGGTCTGATGAGTACGGGCATCATTAACAAAAACCCCTCCCCTATTATAAAAGACTACGTATACTAACAAAAGAGCGCAAAAGCATCATGTTGGTTAACACCACTCTGTACGGAGCCAGGGATTGTGCTAGTGGTTAACTAACACATTAAGCAGATGTAGTTAGGTTCTTTGCGTTAGTAAGAGAATGATCACACATATATGAGGAATTTAAGGAACATTGAAATTGTTGCACTGCACGTGATGGACACTGAAACATGGTTTCACACTGATCATTCTTACTTCCTGTAATTCAGCAGTTTGGACGGCAGCAGCACAGCTCCTACCTCCCATTGGACCCCAGCAGAAACGCCCCCGTGGTCACCAACAACCTCCCTCCTCAACCAACCACCACTGTAAGATATCCTTCACCCCCCCCCCCCCCCAAACAAATAGTTCCCCATGATGTCACTTTTATTCTGTGTGACATCCCAGAATCACACTGCTCTTATTAAGTGTTTTTATATGTAGCTGTGTGTTATTCATTGTGAAAATGTATCGTCACTATGTTATCGTCAAATTAACGCTTGAGTCCGGTTTACTGTTACATTGTGCGTAAGAAATTGGGATTGTTTGGTATACATCGGTAATGTTCTATATTTGATTTTGTCCCAGAAAGATTTGGTCAAAAATTAATAGAGGACAAAGTTCTCAACACTATTATCAAACAGAGACGTGGTAACAACAGTAACCAGGGCTCTCAGTGTGTAAAAAGCCATCTGGGGGTCATTAAGTTATTTCAGCCTCACTAATAATTCTAAGTACAGATGTGTGTAAGAGACCGATTCGGTGATTATCATTTCATGTGCTGTGCGTCTTTTCATGCCTTTGCACCAGTGATAGGTGTGGCAAAGGTATATGTTTTCGGATTGTCCTTCTGATACACATTCTTATAAATTATGTGTAGTCAGAATCCATTCTTAAGGGAATTTCTTCAAGTTTGGCACAAACTCACTGGACTCCAAGCTGAACAGATGAAATTTTGGCGGAAAGGTCAAGGTTACTTTCAATTCAATTACTTTGTTTTTAATAGTATAAGAGTTATCTTAACCCTCCTGTTGTATACGGTCAAATTTGGACCCTTTAAAAAACTGTCATAATCTGAAATCATGGTTTCCTTTTAAACCAAATTACCACAAAAAATGGATGAATTCTCATACAACGCTCTTTGCAAATACAATGATCACTTTCATTCTGACTAAACTTATCTGTGCGTTCCTTGATCTAACTATTAGTCAAAATAATTAAATTTTTACTTTTTTAACTCAAATATTAGATAATTCTATATAAATGAGGGTGTTGCACATGATTCCAAAAAGTACAGTAAATATAGTTTGAAAAACTGAAAAAGGGACAAAAATGTCAAATATTGTCTGTTTTGACCGGGAGGGACAACACAAGGGTTTGACTCTTTTCAAATAGAGTAGTTCAGAGTACACTCTAGAGTCATAATTTACGCTAGTTATGATTTGGTTCGATACTGAATTGAAGTTGGATTGACCACGGTTTATTTACCAGAGCCAGATGCCCCCACCTTCCGCTTTCTCTGTGTGACCTAATAAACCCCGGCTGTTTCAAGAACAGCAACCAGAACTCAGAGCTAGCACTACAGGCTGAAAGTGCAAGAGGCAAGTGAAGTGAGCAACAAAGAGATTTACAAAGAAAATGTTTATGGCATTTACTCCTAACTGAAACGTTTTGAGACGCATGGTGGGATTTGCTATGGACAGATACAAACAACGTAGTCACATGGTAAGGGCAAGTTACGTTTAACCACTATTCCAGCTAATAAAAAACTCCCGACTGTAGTGTGTGAACAGTTAACCTCATTTAATATTGAAATTAAATAAATGTTCCAACAAACAAGTTACTACCCTTTTGCATAGCCACGTCTTTGCGACCGGAGATTAGCGCTGCCCAAGACAATTTGTTGGTTTAAAGAATCAAACAACCCAAACCATTTTATTTCTCTCTCCGGACTGTATGTTGATGTAGCCGACCTTCCGCACACAGCACTGTGGAGGTCTGGCGATGCACAAACTAATAATTGGTGACACTAACTTTGAAACTGTGGCGATGTGTAGGCTCTTTTGTGCTTGGGTTGAAGGTGTTTAGGTAGTGTCCACGTTTTTCTAAACAATACATAAATACTTTTAATGAATCTTATTAATGTACCATTTTTATTTATTTATCATTATTTAATTGATTCCTTCAAAGTCTTCTGGCCTGCTATTATATGAGGTCTGTACGGACATGGATGCAAACTCCATCTTGACTGGTTGGCTGAGGATGCAAACGCAAAGCCGTAATTGTAGTTTGATATTATGCATGAGGAGTTTCCAAAGTCAGACTTTTCATCATACATGCACTTATCCCTCTGCTTTCAGGGTACCAGCATCATGGCTCAACTTCTTTCCCTCCTTCGTGTGCAACCATCCAGGTAGGCAAGATTACCACACACAAGGATGTACTGTGAACATGTTGCCAGATTCCATAATGTATTTTTAACACTGGCATTAACTTTTGCTTATGCTGTATAGACGTTAACATTGCGCCATAGCGTCAGTAAGTAGAAACTCGTGTATCACTAGGTATCACTGTTACATCAGGTTTGCTACGTTGACAGTTAAATACAGAACGACTGGAAAAAAGGAAACGGTAGGCTGTGCACGTAGGTTGTAGATTTATGTGAATGCTGTATTTAAAAAAACGAAATGACATTTTTAGACATTACCAACAAGTATCTGGGTGACTAAATACACTGAATGGTTTGGGGTGGAATGTGTCCCATCCGGGCAAAGGTGGAAAGCAAACTCACGGTTTAGTCAACACTGTGCTCTGTTTTCAATGAGGACAGGTTTGGTTGCTCTATCTCCTACCTTTGGAAATGGAGTTCAGTAGTAGTGGGTGAGTTTCAAGGTTCACTCCAGATGACCCTGCTAGTTACCCGTGGCATGGCTAGTTGACGTTCAGGTGGAGACCTCGCTTTTGCCTGGGCCAGCTGGAGTAACGTCCACCGCACAGATGCAGTGAGAGAGCCAGGTGTGTCTCTTAAATAGATTTAAAGTAGCATTTCGTGAAAGCTTGAACGCTTTGGAAAGTCATGTATTTGGTAGTTTAATGGAATTAATTGTTACTGTATCTTTGTGTGGTCTACCCTTCCATGAAATGTACGTAACGGCAAATATTTCTGCCGCTGTTGAGGAAAACAGTGGTGCTCATAAGTTTACATGCCATGCTTAAGTTGACTAAAAAGAGGAATAAAAAAACATCTTTTGGAAATTGATCTTAATGCCTTAATTAAAAATGAGTAAAATCCAACTTTTAAGGACACCATTTCTTTGTGAATGAATAATGTATTGTAAATAAATGATAGAATGCAGGATGCATAGTATCTGATCCATGAAATAACGGCCTTAAAAAAAAAATCTGCCTGCCCTTATGGGAATTTAAAATAGGGGTGTGTATACTATGACGCACTGTATTTTAAGGAAGAACATTATTTATTTACAATACATTATTCATTCACAAAGAAAATTGGTGTTCTTAAAGTTGGATTTTACCTCATTTTTAATCTGATTATTTTATTCCTCTTTTTAGTCACTTAAGCATGGGGCATGTAAACTATGAGCACGACTGGGGCTAATTTGGACGCTTTACATATAGGTATGTCTAGACCACTCTATAATCACAGGACCAATCAGTTCCCCAAGAGCAGCATTTGGTACGTTTCTTAATTTCTCCCCACGTACCGCCTCTATAACTCAGTATGCCCGACTGCTAAAATAAAGTTTGAATAGAGTTGAACCAGATTATGTTTGGATAATGCCTAGTAAGGTGTTCAATTAATATTTCATGGCTTCCTAAAAAAATCTTTTCGGTCATTAGAGAGCCGTAAAATATTATGTAGTATGCCGAATGGTTTTTTCAGATTTAATCTGAAAGAGTTTATAATCAAAGAGTTAAAACACACTGATAATCCTTTTCCCTGGTTTTAAGCCAGTGCCGACTGATATTAGCTTGTAAAGCAATTTTAAATTTCTTTGATGTACTTTTTCAGTTTTTCAGAATCGGTTTGGAATCAGAGATCATTTTAAAGTACGGTTCAGCATTGGAATCTTAAAAATCCAAACGATACCAACCTAGTCATACCCCCTCTCTCCCCTACATCCAATCTGCCTTTACGCTGTCATCTGTCAAATCGGGGGGGGGGAATGCTACATATAATTTTTTTTTTTTAATAATAAATGAGAGGAAGTTCCACGTGTCTTTGTCCTGATGTTTTTTTTCTGTGTGTCAGAGTTGCAACATAGGGAAGGTGTGTGCAGCTGGAGTGCGTGGGAGGGTGATGTGGGGTGCGCGATATAGCGACCACGCTGGTTTGTACAGAGTACTACCTCGACCAGAGAGGCAGGCGACGCACCGGTGATGTGTGCCAACAAATCTATCTGGAGCCACATCAAGGGCAGTCCACACGCAGAAGTCACATTTTGTGACATGCACACACATATATTCTCTATTTTTAACTATTTAACTATTTGTTATTTTGTTCACACACCATAAGCAGCATGAAATAGGTTGGCATGCAAAAAACTAATTTAAAATGAGCCATTGGTAGCTGCAAATGGGGACTGAATGACTGTTGGAAAGTGTATTAAAGAATGAAGGGTGCATATGCTTCTTCAGTGTAATTTATGTTGGAATCTAAACTGCTTGTATATCACCCAGGTGTTTGACCTGCTGGCAGTGCCCACAGACAGATGCAGCAGCAGGCAGCGACCGCTCAGGTGCAGCTGCTGCACAGGCAGTGCGTGGCAGGAATATTCCAGGTCCGGGCAGCGTCGAGGCATTGCACCTGCAGTTAGTAGTTTGTTGGGTTTCACATCATTAAACATTAACAATACACGGAGATGGCAATTGAAATGCAAAATTTCTACTAGACTGTTTGACAAATCTGAGTATCTGTTGCATTTAATTCAGTTTTTTTTTCCGTTTCCTCAGACTTCATTGTGAATGCCACTGTGATAGAGAGTGAGCCTAGGGTGGGTTACCAACAGGGGAAACCGGTTTCAACGCTAACGGTGGTAACGAGACCGAATAAGAACGAAAGTTGGTGGGTCAAAAACAACACGTTTACTAAAACTCGCCAGCCTTTGGTGTTTTAAGTTAGTGTAAAATCCCTTTTACCATTGGTGCTTGCCCTACTTTACAAGCCGTACCTAATGTCGCCATCTGTCCTGTGCTTCTTTTATATTTATATTAGACATTATAAATATATTGTATATATTGGTTCAGGCATCGTTGAGGCAACGTTTTAAAAGTACGTCTTAGCACGACAAAAAAACCAATACCCAACCCTAGGAGCACCATCAGATATAATTCTGAGTTCTCTCTGGTGTCTGGCAGGTCTGTCTGCAGCAGTGGGATGGTGTGGATGACCTGAGGCGTCTGTGCATCCCGCGCTCAGTTTTGGAAGGGTTGGGGGCCGACTACCCCCGGCAGAGCATCAAACACACGCCTGCTGGGGGAGGTCACTGCACCGCGCTCTGCAGCTTCTGGATGAGGTGTTTGCACACTATGCCATTGGCAGACCCAGGGGCCGCTAACTAAGGACCCGACGACCATTTTAAAATTCCAATTCTGGATTCGATGAATGTGTGCACACAGACAGAATGTTGCCAAATCGTACAAAATTATTAACAAAGCAAATCAATGAAAATACACAGGAAAAAATAAATGAACAACAACACTTAGCTTGTACCATCAATGAACACCTCACTCATGCCTGCACAAAACCAGACATGACACACACCTGCACCACCAAATGTCTGTAGCCAAACAGACATCCAAAGTGCTGAGTGTTTTTCTGATGCTTTAATCTAAAGTGCAAGACAAGGGAGTTTGAGCTCTGAAGGTAATATTTGACTCAACTTGTCTCTGACCGAAAGACCTTGATAGCACTGCAGAAATCCAGGGATGTGTTTCAGAAATCCAGTTCCCCTATATGCATTGGATTTCTAATTGTAGGAGCGCAATCATTCACACACACAGACGTGTAAAAAGTTATAAGGAGTGAAAAACATGTCAGCAAAAGAACTTCAACTGGAAAATGTTGTTAGAAATTCACACTGATACAAACAGCATTACAGTTCTCTTTATGTCTTATCAAAAACAGAACTGATGTAGAAGGTGTGAATTAAGGAAACCAGTGTGATGTCATCTCTGGCGTACTGTGCTCTTCACTGTACGTTGATTGGAACTGTAGCATTGATATCGGTTAGCCCTTCTATTACGCTCAGCTAAGTTATTTTATTTTTTGTACAAAAGACTAAAAAGAAAATATTTAGCTTTAAAGTAGTGTTGTTGTATTTGTAATGAAACAGTCTACCTGTATGTAACCAAATGGTTGGTGTTATCACCAAGGCCAAAACCTCATAATACAGTGCAAAGTCACAATTTAGTTTTCTGTCTAAAGCGCACACACTTGTTCATCACTGACAGGCTGACCAATCAATGAAGATCCTGACCACAATGCTCCCTAGCTTGTAGTTATTGGGTTATAATGCACTGTGCTGGATGTTGCAGTACTTGATCATTTAATGATAGTGTTATTGTGGAACTTAGTGTACTCTACAGTTTTACAGCAGAAAGAATCATTAAAGACATGTTGCTAATGGAAAACAACCATCAGCGCTCCAGAGAAAGAAAACTGAGGGCCTTTCTGTTCTCTAGTCTGAATGCTGAGGATGGCCCAATCTCAACATTTAAACTCAGACTCGCAGACGTTGAGGTGCGGTCTGCTAATCTGTGAGGTTTAGAGCTGTCCCATGTCAAATCGTCAAGTGCACGATGGCTTTCTTGCAGACATATGAACCCTTATGCACCTTCCGTAAGCCCGCACTCTGCAGACTTGCGCTAAAGGGGAATTACCCACAATTGATAGTGTTGTGATGAGTGCCGGGGAAGCCAAAAGTATACTACTACACTACATTAACATTAAGGATTTTAGATGCTACATTGAAAACAAAAAACATGAAATCAGAGCAATGCAGCCACTAATTTATTATTAAGCTTTCTTTTAATCTGCTTAATGCTACAGTCACTGTGGGAAAAAGCTTGAAAGACATTTAAATCTCAAATCGGTATAACAAGTAAAATAATAAAAAGTCCCAAACCACAATTTACATAAACTGTCTTGGCGTCAACAAGAAAATAGTGCGATGTTGCCGCAAAGTGCTCCCATTTTTACCATTTGGAGCCATTAGCCTCTGCAGTAAAGTCAGTGAGGGTTCAGTGTTTAAACCTTAAGCGGGATTTATGGTTTTGCGGTACGCTCACGCAGATCTTTCTCGTAGGTGACTACACAATTGCGCTGAAGTGTATATAATTGTGCGTTGATGTGGCGTCAATCTCTTATTTATCATTTTTGGGCATTTCGGCTTTATTTTGACAGGACGGCTGAGACATGAAAGGGCAGGAAGAGGGGGGGAATGACATGCAGCAAAGGAGGGAGGTTGGAGTCCGACCGGGCCCGCTGCGTCAAGGAGTCAACTCTATGCGCGTTGATCTCTAAGAGGAATAGCAGGGCCGGCAAGGTGTGTGGCGTGGGGAATGTGCACTGGTGGCACCGAGGATTTCTTTTGCTGGTTCTATGGGGTGCTCGAGTTTCAGTGAGGTTGCTCTGGAATTAGAATCCCCTTTTGCTAAATAAACCACGCAATTTCTTGGGGGTGCTAAGGGGGAATCTTAGGGGTAGTACAGCACCCCAAGCCCTCCCTGGCGCCGCTATGGGAGTGTGTCGGAAAGCAAGTATAGACCTTGGAGGGGGTACCATCTCGGAGTCATATGGCGGTTTTTCCAGGGTATCTACTCGACTGCCTGACTATCACGCCTTTTTGGTTTCTCATTACGAAAAAGTCCCTGGGACCTGCTACCAGGTACTTTTTTTAGACTACCTCAGTCGAGGTTCCAAGCGAGCCGAGGCGATCCAAAAGTGACGTAAGAACCTGCAGGATGCTGGTTGGTCGGATCACTGCGTTATAGCAAACACAGGTGCGGAGAGTGTGTCTAGAACAAACGGACATTTAAAACAAATCTAGCCAGACACCGACAGATTATCTACTCTGCACTATTTCCACTTTAACGTTCAATATTAGGGCTATAGGGGCTTTGTTTTCCAATATTGCACACTGGTTATTAAAAAAAAAAAAAAAGACAAATTGAAAGTTTTTAGTTAGCTTTTCAAGTAGCGCATTCAACCCTCCGCACATCTCGGTTTCTCCTCTGCACCCTGTGACAGTGTCCCCCCCGGCTCTGCTGTCCCAGATGATCCCAGGCGTTGTCATAAGCCTCTCCGTGACTATCATAAAGATATACGAAGCCCAGTAGGTCAGAAACCAGAGATCTCACCGGTCGGACATCGCCCACCAGACGGTCTGGCGGCGATTTTGCAAAGCGTGAATGCTCTGAAACACAAACCGTACACAGCACACATGGTGGTGTGTAATCATGGTGCTAAGTTCTGTACTTTTATAACGCTAACGTATAGTAATACTGACCGGGGCCCGAGAACATCAATGCGAACACCTGATGTAGTAACGTTACAGGAACTTAATACCATTTTGTGTCTGTGAACAACCGTCATGTCGACGTCTGAACTCCGGGAGGATTCCAAACTTGCGTTTTTTTTAGCGGGTGATTGTGGTGCTTCCTTCAGCTTCTTTTGAAACAAAACATTTCTTTTGGCTGTGGCGAGTAGCCGACGTGCGTTGTGAGTTGCGTTGAAAATGACCTCATCACGCGTAGCTTGGTGACAGTCCACGCTGAGGCGTATCATTTTGCATGGAAAACGGACGTAGAATGCGTCGAGCGAGTCGAGGCGAGTCAAAGCCGAAGTCAAGTCTAGACTGGTACCAGCAGTGGAAAAAAAGCCAAAAGTGCTCCCCACTGTTCCAGGAGAAAGGTAACCTCTCCTTGAGCATGTTGTTTATGGAGAAGGAGAACCAGGATGATTGGGGGAAATGTAACGCTACAAGCCACAGCTAAAGGACTTGTGTCGCCGGCGCGCGCGACATATAGTTACATTTTTGAGACGTGCACATCAGGGTACGGCGTAGGGTACAGCGTAGGGTTGGGCTGGGCGATAGGGAGAAATCAGAAATTGCTATATTCTTGACCAAACCTGACAACAAATTGCGGCATATTTAGGTTGACAATTGGGGCTTTAACCAAATATCTTCACACTTAGATTTTAGATAAATATACATCAGTAATGTGGACAAGTGAAAATAATAGACAGCTTGAACAGTCTGGTAAGTCAGAAAAGAAATCACTACTTTAATGCGCTTTTAAAACACAGGAAAGACTTATGCCATTTACAATAAATAATACAATATTACGATTCCAAAATCTAGACGATATCTAGTCTCATATCACGATGTCAATAATATTGTAGGGTCAGTATCCCAGTACCAAGTACGTAGCCATGGCGTTGAGATAACGCGAGAACCATAAATCCGCTTTAGGTGGATATTGGGTGGGTCCTCTCTGTACTCGCAGTTATTTAAACTCTGGGTTGTTGTCTCCCGTCATCCAAGCCCACAGACACTAATTGCTGTTATAAGGCAAATTACCTGTTTATTCAGATCCACACTTATTGTCTTCTTGAAAGCAGTTGAGGATTCATTTTTTAAAGTTAATTTGATAACATACGCTTCTAATTTGAAATAAAGGCAAAATAAGTAGAAAGTTGAACCCATGCCAATTAATATATATTATTCACATAAACCAGTCATTTATATGATTGGCTGGGTGCTGATCATGTGATGACAGTACAGGTAGGTGTTTCGGAACCCTCCCAGCAGCACTGGGAAATCAGGTCTCATTTTATTTTTACAGTGTTGCGTTACTCTGTTAAACATGAGCATGAAAAGACATACACCATTGAACAGAGTGAGAGTGCTGTTAAGCATCCCTCCTGCCCATACGGCGTAGTGATGTTAGAAAAAAGTGATGTGTGATATGCCGTCCAAGCTAATAGAGGCTTCAGCAGTCTGAGTGGTCAAATGAATCAATCATTGATTATACTAAACTCCCTCTATGTTTCCAAGACAGTTTCTGGGACGTTGTGTTGCCAGTTTTTGTAGCATTAAACAACTACATGGATTATCTTAGTCAGACTGTAGAAACCACATACATCTTCAGCTGCACTTGGAAAGTGACTTTACACAGAAGATGTCTGTGGGTTTCTTACAGCAGGGAGTATTTTCAGCAGTATGCCGAGAGCGAGCAGTGATAAGAACCCATTACTCCTTCAACATACAGAAACATATGGCATACATGTGTTTTTAACAGACAGGCTTGAAAAATAAGAACCTATCGGTTTAAAGCCAAAAACCCAGCACAGACTGCAAACCCCAGACCATTTATCGTAAAGTGTATGTGTACAAAGCCTTTGTTGGCAGTGATTCATACTGAAGGAGGATACACACCAGAGTTAAAAGAAACTGCTCCAAACAGGCAGTCGTGAAGGGTCGTAGATAGCATGTAGGCTGAGTGTACTGGTAGAAAAGAGATCTGCTCTCGTGGCATACAGACTTGGCCCAATAAAAGGGTACATTGTATCAGTGTCAAAAGGTACAATCTTTGGATGAACCCACTGTGCTATACGAGGGATATGTTTGTTGACAAGATCCAAATGGAATAAATGTATCAACCAGTAATCTGTGGATTGTCTAAAATGAGCGGTGTGAGGAAAAACAGTGTTACTGATTCAGCTGCTTTCAAAGATCAGCCATAGCATATTGTGATTTGTGCTTTTGTTTCAACATAGAGACACCCACACATGGTTGGAAGACAGACACAAGTTTGTCTTTCTAACAGAAGAATTATGTTGCACAGTTTGATTTGGTTTTCAGTGATGGTCTTCTGTGTCCCTCAGGTATCGTGTAGTTCATTGAAGATATCACAATGTCTGTCAAACTGATTAGACGTTAGAAAAAACTATTAACAAAGCACTCATCATACCTGAGTACTATTATTAGTTTTTGTGAGTGTAATATGAATGGTACGCTTTGCAATATTTAATTTAGAGATGGACAACACAAATGATGTTAATTTATCGTTTCTCTCTGCCCATATTAAGGGAGGTACAAGTTTCCAAGTAGGCTTTTTCAGATAATGGCAAACACTCCATATCATGCACCCAGAGGATATCCCATCTCTCCACAATCACAACCACATCACATCCATGATGTGTCCAGAAATGCTTTGCTTTAGCACCGTGTATATGTGCCTCTCTATTGATGAAAATGTCTAGAAAAAACCTAAGCCGATCTTCAACTCATTCTATCACTGCTGCTTTTGAACTCAGTTTGAAGTTATAAAGTTGGTACCATCCAGTTTGTTGTAGGACAGCTTTTTTAAATTTTAATTTATTTTTTATCTACTGCTGTCTGAGCGCCTTTTCACATTTGGTAAAACTCAGTTAATCGTGTCGTCATTTCCTAATCATTCCAAGGATGGTTCCTAGAAAGTACTGTTTTGTGGTAACTAATTAAATGAGTCACATACAGTCACATTTTTGCATGTTTATCTAAACTGCTATGCATCCGACTATCCGACCAAAAAAGTGACTGGATAAACCAGATATACTGGAATTAATAATCAAATTGTACCAAATGAAGTTTTGGGTTTTTCCTCATGATTACAACCAAATTACAGTTTTTTCCAGGAAAAGTCCTCAAACGATGTATGGTGAATAAAGCATCCAGGTTTTACTAAACCTGAGGCTGCTTCCTTAAAAATTCAACTTGGTTACAAAGAAAGAATTTTCAAGGTCCACTCAAAACTGTCTAACGAGTCCACACAAGTTAAAACCAACTGTCCCTACCGTGATTGCTGAATATGATTGATTGCCCCAGTGGTTTGATAGTATGAATACTAGTAGAATAATGTATCAGTATAGAAACACATTTAATAAAGAACTTGGCAATTTAAAAATACTTGATGATGGTATTTAGGGTGGGGGTGCCAATGTTTGGCTGCACGACACATTGTTTTCAGACAGGGTGTTTGCATTATGACGGATCATTTTTTTGCATGGACAAAGCATATGCATAGTGTCTCTGTGTGAACATAGTACACAAGTGTCTTTTGTCATTATTCATTTCATTCATTATAAACCTGTCCCTTATCTCGAAATGCTTGAGAGAAGAAATAATTTTAACTCAGGTCCATGACTAGCTTTAGTCTTTCAGCCACATTATGGTCTAACTTAAATATAATAATTAGAAATAAGAGTGACCAACACTCTATCTGCTGATCTGCCAACTGTGGAGTGGTTGAAAGTTTGGAAAGAAATCTAGTAATTGGACCTCTGTTAAGTTGAGATTATTATTGTCGTACTACCTCCCAATGAAATTCCTGGCCAGTTCTAAAGACCAATATGATTTCTATTATCAACCAAGGTTTGTCAAGCCTGTTGCCACACCGAATTACCATAGACTAGTGCTGGTGCATGCTCAGTGGGCATAAAGCCAAAAAGGTTCAAACTTCCTTGATAAAATGACCTTCCATTGATGGGGCTGATTCCACACGTGTGGCCCATTGAACAGGCGCACTAGAGATCTCACCGGCCGAGCCACTATCTTAAATAGGGACTGAATGAACAGAAAGAATGATTTAGAAAGTCTCTAGACTTCTAAATGTATTGATGACTGGATCCAATTATGATAGTGAAACTTCTCTTCGCCGTATAAATCTATAGGAAAGTCTTTTGGGCCCCATTTGAAAGACTCACAAGTTGTAATCCATTGTTTGGCCGCAATGTCAAATTGGCTTCAAAGCTTCAAATGTACTGATGGTACTGATTCAAAAGAAAATCTCCAGTATGCATCAGCCAGTCCACTCACGACACAGGTTTGTTAAATATAAAAAAATATATCTCACAATATAAATTCGCAGACATTTCTGATCAAATCGGATTTCATCCCATACCAAAACCAATGAGGTCCATATCATTCATTTTTATGTCAGTGTCCAATTGGTGACAGAACTGAAAAAAATAATGTATACATATCCATTCATAAAACATCAAACTAAATATTTATTCTGACACTTAAACAATATATGTACTAAATAACTGAAATTTGGCTATTAGAATATGTTCTTTTGATTTATATTTTATTGGAAAAATGTGTGCTCTTGTAATGTTGACTGTATATTAAAATAAGAAAACAAATGGCTTGTCATAGTAATACAGACTTGTTGATGAAGGATTGCTAAATGAATCTGTCAAACAGCCTTGACATGCATCACTGACTGGTCACTTTTTTACAATTCTGTTTGTCCCCTGGGTTTAGCCATGTGTCCTTTGGCATTTAAGTCAACATTCAAATTCCTAACCTTATTATCCTACACAGTGAAATTATATATCAGTTACATTTTTTATAGTGTAAAATCATAACAAGAGTTATCTCAGGACACTTTACAGAGAGAGTAGGTCTAGACCACACTATAATTTACAGAGACCCAACTATTCCCCAAGAACATACAGTACACTTGGTGCAAACATTAATATGAGTTCCCCCAACTGCTATGTCCCCCAGTGGCTAGAAATGGCCAGGGTGTAAACTGAGCCTGGGTACCGTGCTGCCTTTGAGAAAATGAAAGCTCAGATGAGCCAATCTGGATGTTACCCTCCATTTTCTGCTTGCCCGCGCAGAGAATTTGGCCCCCAACCAGAGAGAGAGAAGACATCATGGTTTTCAAACGAGCAAAGTGGCAGTTGTCAAGGCCACACCCCCAGCCTCCCAGAGTAAGTATTAGCGAGGACCATAAAGTCTATATAAAAAAACTTCACGATACAGTTATAAGGACCACATAAAGTCTTATATCAAAGAGACTTCAGAACAATGTAGGGACCACTAAGGTCTATATAAAATACTTCAGATACACAGTTTAGGGGGGGACCACTAAGGGTCTATATAAAGAGATTCAGATACAGTATTAGGGACCACAGGTGCGGTCTATATAAAATGGAACTTCAGATAATTATAGGGGACCACATAGTTGCTATATAAAATAGAAAACATAGATACAGTAATTAGGGGACCACTAAAGTCTATCAACAAGAGACTTCAATACAGGTATTAGAGGACCAGAAAGTCTATATAAAGAGACTTAGATACAGTATAAGGGGACCACATAGGTCGTTATAAAGAGACTTCAGATACAGTATTGGGGGACACAAGGCCTATCATAAAAGAGATTCAGATACAGTATTAGGGGACCACTAACGGCTTTAAAAGAGACTCAGATACAGTATTAGTGGGACCACTAAGGTCGACTTATAAAAGAGACTGTCAGATTACAGTATAGGGGACCACTACGGTCTATATAAAAAAATTCGCTACAGGTATTAGGGGACATAGGAGCTATATAAAGAGAGCGCTCAGATACAGTATTGGGGACCACTAAGGGGTATATCAAAGAGACTGTAAGAACATAAGCATTAAGAACACGGTATTTTGCTGTCAAATGCTGTCGTTTTGCTTCGGTCATCTATGGCAGCCTAGTGCTTTAAATATCCTGTCATATAGTATCATCAATAAAGTCGTCTATGAACGGTAAGTTTAGACAAGGGTACATGTGAGGTGTAAGTAGTCAAAAAAGATGCAAAGCTTTTGACAGTCACTGTAGACAGTTATAATAAGATGAAGAAAAATTATGCCTGTCCTTTTCAGTGGGAAGTATACGGCACATGGAAAGCCCTGCACAGCAGCAAACATGTCCACATTGGCTGACGACATGTCTAAATCACAAAGTCTGAGAAGTGATCAAGTTGCTTTGCAAAAAGTGTGTTTTGATAGATCCAATGCCATTTTTTGAGGTATTGTTAAAAAGAACCCCTATTCAGATATAACCATTTTTTAAAGGGTCCCCAAACCTCTAACCTACTGTACATCTGCTGCTGTGTGGACATAGATGACATTCACATGGACGGATACTAGATGGTACACTTCATTGAAACTGCAGTTGCACCAAGGTTATGTAGCCTAGCTCAGGGGGAATTGTTGAGGGACACTACGATGAATTTGTCTTTGGAGCATGTTACTCACCACTGGCTTACACATAAATATCAACCAAAACAAAAAAAAAAAGAAAAAAAAAAAAAGATACACACTAAGATATACAAATATACACATCTCTAAACCGAAACAATTATAGAGGCATGAGTGCAATGAGAGATCAATACATATTCCTAAAGTGGCGTAGTGCACGGGTACTGGTAAAAATAGTATTTGTTATTATATTACATATAGTGAACATTATGAAACCTATGACCGTTCTGAAAATAGAAAGAGAATGAGTTAATAAATAATAAATATATAATTGAGATGTGAGGAGTGGGACAATGAGAGTAACTAACTAAATAAGTTGAATAATACCGGTGCCTGTTAGACAGTGTGTTTACTGTCATGTGTTATTGCCAGAACCATGAACCTGACACTGTGGGTCAGAAGTCAGCTGTTCTCAGAGAGATGGCTGTAGTAGAAACTGGTCCTGATCTGGTTGTTTGGAACAGTCTCTGTACGCGCCCCCAGAGGGGGAAGAACTGGAACATTGTGTTTTGTGTCCAGGGTGAGATGTGTCTGTAGTGAGGTTCCGGCCGTTTCCTGACTCTGAAGAGTATAAGTATGGACGGAGGGCAGGTTGCACCGATGCATCCTTCTCAGTCCAATGTATCGTTGTAGTCTGCTCCGGGCCTTTTTGGTGGCAGATCCAACCAGACAATGATGGACGTGCAGAGGGACAGACTGGGATGATGGTGTGTAGAAGTGGACCAAGCAGCTCCTAGGAAGGTTGAGCTTCCTGAGTGGCGCAGGAAGTACGGGGTCTCTTGCTGGGCGTTTTCATGATGGTAAATGTGGTTGGCCACTTCAGGTTCCTGGGATATAGTGGATCCAGAACTGAGATTCCACAGCAGAACAGGGTGTTGAGTATGGTGGATGGTGGGGAGAGTGGGCGGGGGTCTTTCCTGAAGTCACTTTCATCTCCGTAACAGTTTTGAGCGGGTTGAAGTCAACGGTGTTCTGACTGCGAGAGCCAGCTGGACCACCCTCATGTCTGTAGGAAGGACTCTCACCGTACCGGATGAGGCCGATGAGGTTGTGTCGTCAGCGGAACTTCCGAGTTTAACAGTGGGTCGCGGG
>NC_045746.1:23168748-23185194 GCF_008692095.1 Etheostoma spectabile | reverse complement strand
CTGTGGAATCCTTCAGGTTTCTGGGATCCACTATATCCCAGGACCTGAAGTGGGAGCCAAACACAGTTACCATCATTAAAAACGCCCAGCAGAGACCGTACTTCCTGCGCCAGCTCAGGAAGCTCAACCTGCCTAAGGAGCTGCTGGTCCACTTCACGGAAACACAGATAACCAGGGGATTGGAGTCCAGAGGATATCCTTTGCTTCCACATCAATAGCCACAGGTGAATATCTTGGTATTGCTAAGGAAAGGGTGGACCGGAGGTAGCTTTATCTGGGTTTATAAACACACTTCGTATAAGAAGTTACACGAGCAAGCTCGTTCTCTTACTCTTAAAACACAACGCCCTGTGCCCTCACCACCCCATCCCCCAGCTGACCACGACGGCCACCTAGGGACAACTCCAATATGACAGTAAAATACCATTCCCCAATCCCTACAACAAGGTTCATTATGTTAAGTGAGCATCTGCCGCATTATAATCAGTGTGTTAGTAGTATGCATGAAGCTAAAATCGTGATTTCTATACATATTAGAAAAGTTGTTAAATCAGGTGAAAAGCAGGCAACTATAACTGAATTGGGTGAGTTTAAACCATTTTCTCACAGTTTTTCTCTGCCCAGGTTCTGTGTGCAAGCCTGAAAACATGGGTTGATGATACGGGCATCATAACAAAACCCTCCCCTATGTATAAAGCTACGATACTACTACACATAAAGAGCTGCAACAAGCATCAGTGGGGTTAACACCACTCTGTACGGAGCCAGGATTGGCTAGTGGTTACACACATTAAGCAGATGTAGTAGGGTTTCTTTGCGTTAGTAAGAGAATGATCACATATATTGCGGAATTAAGGAACATTGAAATTGTGCACTGCACGTGAGGGACACTGAAACATGTTCACACTGACATTCTTACTTCCTGTAATTCAGCAGTTGGACGGCAGCAGCACAGCTCCTACCTCCATTGGACCCCACAGAACGCACCCCGTGGTCACCAACAACCCCCTCCCTCACCAACCACCACTGTAAGATATCCTTCACCCCCCCCCCCAAACAAATAGTTCCCCATGATTGTCACTTTTATTCGTGGACATCCCCAGAATCACACTGCTCTTATTAAGTCTGTTTTTTATATGTAGCTGTGTGTTATTCAGTGTAGAAAAGTATCTCACTATGTTATCGTCAAATAACGCTTGAGTCCGGTTTACTGTTACATTGTGCGTGTAAGAAATGTTGGGATTGCTTTGGTATTACATGGTAATGATTCTATATTTCGATTTTTGTCCCAGGAAAGGATTTGGTCAAAATATTAATAGAGGACAAAGTTTCAACACTATTATCAAACAGAGACGTTGGTAAACAACAGTAACCAGGGCTGCTCAGTGTGTAAAAAGTCCATCTGGGGTCAGTTGAAGTTATTTCAGCACTCACTAATAATCTAAGATAAGATGTGGTGGAAGAGACGATCGGTGATTATCATTTCGTGCTGTGCTGGTCTTTTCATGCCTTTGCACCAGTGATAGGTGTGCAAAGGTATTATGTTTTCGGATGTCTTCTGTACAATTCTTATAAATGATCGTGTAGCTCAGAATCTTCTTAAGGAATTTCTTCAAGTTGGCACAAACTTCCTTGGACTCCAAGCTGAACAGATGAAATTTTGGCGGACAAAGGTCAAGGTTACTTTCAATTCAATTCTTTTTTTTTAATAGTATATACGAGTTATCTTAACCCTCCTGTTGTCTACGGTCAAATTTGGACCCTTTCAAAAAACTGTCTATATATCTGAAATTTGGTTTTCCTTTTAAACCATTACCACAAAAAATGATGAATTCTCATACAACGCTCTTTGCAAATACAATGATCACTTTCATTCTGACTAAACTTATCTGTGCGTTCCTTGATCTAACTATTAGTCAAAATAATTAAATTTTTACTTTTTTAACTCAAATATTAGATAATTCTATATAAATGAGGGTGTTGCACATGATTCCAAAAAGTACAGTAAATATAGTTTGAAAAACTGAAAAAGGGACAAAAATGTCAAATATTGTCTGTTTTGACCGGGAGGGACAACACAAGGGTTTGACTCTTTTCAAATAGAGTAGTTCAGAGTACACTCTAGAGTCATAATTTACGCTAGTTATGATTTGGTTCGATACTGAATTGAAGTTGGATTGACCACGGTTTATTTACCAGAGCCAGATGCCCCCACCTTCCGCTTTCTCTGTGTGACCTAATAAACCCCGGCTGTTTCAAGAACAGCAACCAGAACTCAGAGCTAGCACTACAGGCTGAAAGGCAAGAGGCAAGTGAAGTGAGCAACAAAGAGATTTACAAAGAAAATGTTTATGGCATTTACTCCTAACTGAAACGTTTTGAGACGCATGGTGGGATTTGCTATGGACAGATACAAACAACGTAGTCACATGGTAAGGGCAAGTTACGTTTAACCACTATTCCAGCTAATAAAAAACTCCCGACTGTAGTGTGTGAACAGTTAACCTCATTTAATATTGAAATTAAATAAATGTTCCAACAAACAAGTTACTACCCTTTTGCATAGCCACGTCTTTGCGACCGGAGATTAGCGCTGCCCAAGACAATTTGTTGGTTTAAAGAATCAAACAACCCAAACCATTTTATTTCTCTCTCCGGACTGTATGTTGATGTAGCCGACCTTCCGCACACAGCACTGTGGAGGTCTGGCGATGCACAAACTAATAATTGGTGACACTAACTTTGAAACTGTGGCGATGTGTAGGCTCTTTTGTGCTTGGGTTGAAGGTGTTTAGGTAGTGTCCACGTTTTTCTAAACAATACATAAATACTTTTAATGAATCTTATTAATGTACCATTTTTATTTATTTATCATTATTTAATTGATTCCTTCAAAGTCTTCTGGCCTGCTATTATATGAGGTCTGTACGGACATGGATGCAAACTCCATCTTGACTGGTTGGCTGAGGATGCAAACGCAAAGCCGTAATTGTAGTTTGATATTATGCATGAGGAGTTTCCAAAGTCAGACTTTTCATCATATATGCACTTATCCCTCTGCTTTCAGGGTACCAGCATCATGGCTCAACTTCTATCCCTCCTTCGTGTCCAACCATCCAGGTAGGCAAGATTACCACACACAAGGATGTACTGTGAACATGTTGCCAGATTCCATAATGTATTTTTAACACTGGCATTAACTTTTGCTTATGCTGTATAGACGTTAACATTGCGCCATAGCGTCAGTAAGTAGAAACTCGTGTATCACTAGGTATCACTGTTACATCAGGTTTGACTACGTTGACAGTTAAATACAGAACGACTGGAAAAAGGAAACGGTAGGATGTGCACGTAGGTTGTAGATTTATGTGAATGCTGTATTTAAAAAAACGAAATGACATTTTAGACATTACCAACAAGTATCTGGGTGATAAATACACTGTAATGGTTTGGGGTGGAATGTGTCCCATCCGGGCAAAGGTGGAAAGCAAACTCACGGTTTAGTCAACACTGTGCTCTGTTTTCAATGAGGACAGGTTTGGTTGCTCTATCTCCTACCTTTGGAAATGGAGTTCAGTAGTAGTGGGTGAGTTTCAAGGTTCACTCCAGCTGCCCCTGCTAGTTACCCGTGGCATGGTCTAGTTGACGTTCAGGTGGAGACCTCGCTTTTGCCTGGGCCAGCGGAGTAACGTCCACCGCACAGATGCAGTGAGAGAGCCAGGTGTGTCTCTTAAATAGATTTAAAGTAGCATTTCGTGAAAGCTTGAACGCTTTGGAAAGTCATGTATTTGGTAGTTTAATGGAATTAATTGTTACTGTATCTTTGTGTGGTGTACCCTTCCATGAAATGTACGTAACGGCAAATATTTCTGCCGCTGTTGAGGAAAACAGTGGTGCTCATAAGTTTACATGCCATGCTTAAGTTGACTAAAAAGAGGAATAAAAAAACATCTTTTGGAAATTGATCTTAATGCCTTAATTAAAAATGAGTAAAATCCAACTTTTAAGGACACCATTTCTTTGTGAATGAATAATGTATTGTAAATAAATGAATAGAATGCAGGATGCATAGTATCTGATCCATGAAATAACGGCCTTAAAAAAAAAATCTGCCTGCCCGTATGGGAATTTAAAATAGGGGTGTGTATACTATGAGCACTGTATTTTAAGGAAGAACATTATTTATTTACAATACATTATTCATTCACAAAGAAAATTGGTGTTCTTAAAGTTGGATTTTACCTCATTTTTAATCTGATATTTTATTCCTCTTTTTAGTCACTTAAGCATGGGGCATGTAAACTATGAGCACGACTGGGGCTAATTTGGACGCTTTACATATAGGTATGTCTAGACCACTCTATGAATCACAGGACCAATCAGTTCCCCAAGAGCAGCATTTGGTACGTTTCTTAATTTCTCCCCACGTACCGCCTCTATAACTCAGTATGCCCGACTGCTAAAATAAAGTTTGAATAGAGTTGAATCAGATTATGTTTGGATAATGCCTAGTAAGGTGTTCAATTAATATTTCATGGCTTCCTAAAAAAATCTTTTCGGTCATTAGAGAGCCGTAAAATATTATGTAGTATGCCGAATGGTTTTTTCAGATTTAATCTGAAAGAGTTTATAATCAAAGAGTTAAAACACACTGATAATCCTTTTCCCTGGTTTTAAGCCAGTGCCGACTGATATTAGCTTGTAAAGCAATTTTAAATTTCTTTGATGTACTTTTTCAGTTTTTCAGAATCGGTTTGGAATCAGAGATCATTTTAAAGTACGGTTCAGCATTGGAATCTTAAAAATCCAAACGATACCAACCTAGTCATACCCCCTCTCTCCCCTACATCCAATCTGCCTTTACGCTGTCATCTGTCAAATCGGGGGGGGGGAATGCTACATATAATTTTTTTTTTTTAATAATAAATGAGAGGAAGTTCCACGTGTCTTTGTCCTGATGTTTTTTTTCTGTGTGTCAGAGTTGCAACATAGGGAAGGTGTGTGCAGCTGGAGTGCGTGGGAGGGTGATGTGGGGTGCGCGATATAGCGACCACGCTGGTTTGTACAGAGTACTACCTCGACCAGAGAGGCAGGCGACGCACCGGTGATGTGTGCCAACAAATCTATCTGGAGCCACATCAAGGGCAGTCCACACGCAGAAGTCACATTTTGTGACATGCACACACATATATTCTCTATTTTTAACTATTTAACTATTTGTTATTTTGTTCACACACCATAAGCAGCATGAAATAGGTTGGCATGCAAAAAACTAATTTAAAATGAGCCATTGGTAGCTGCAAATGGGGACTGAATGACTGTTGGAAAGTGTATTAAAGAATGAAGGGTGCATATGCTTCTTCAGTGTAATTTATGTTGGAATCTAAACTGCTTGTATATCACCCAGGTGTTTGACCTGCTGGCAGTGTCCACAGACAGATGCAGCAGCAGGCAGCGACCGCTCAGGTTGCAGCTGCTGCACAGGCAGTGCGTGGCAGGAATATTCCAGGTCCGGGCAGCGTCGAGGCATTGCACCTGCAGTTAGTAGTTTGTTGGGTTTCACATCATTAAACATTAACAATACACGGAGATGGCAATTGAAATGCAAAATTTCTACTAGACTGTTTGACAAATCTGAGTATCTGTTGCATTTAATTCAGTTTTTTTTTCCGTTTCCTCAGACTTCATTGTGAATGCCACTGTGATAGAGAGTGAGCCTAGGGTGGGTTACCAACAGGGGAAACCGGTTTCAACGCTAACGGTGGTAACGAGACCGAATAAGAACGAAAGTTGGTGGGTCAAAAACAACACGTTTACTAAAACTCGCCAGCCTTTGGTGTTTTAAGTTATTGTAAAATCCCTTTTACCATTGGTGCTTGCCCTACTTTACAAGCCGTACCTAATGTCGCCATCTGTCCTGTGCTTCTTTTATATTTATATTAGACATTATAAATATATTGTATATATTGGTTCAGGCATCGTTGAGGCAACGTTTTAAAAGTACGTCTTAGCACGACAAAAAAACCAATACCCAACCCTAGGAGCACCATCAGATATAATTCTGAGTTCTCTCTGGTGTCTGGCAGGTCTGTCTGCAGCAGTGGGATGGTGTGGATGACCTGAGGCGTCTGTGCATCCCGCGCTCAGTTTTGGAAGGGTTGGGGGCCGACTACCCCCGGCAGAGCATCAAACACACGCCTGCTGGGGGAGGTCACTGCACCGCGCTCTGCAGCTTCTGGATGAGGTGTTTGCACACTATGCCATTGGCAGACCCAGGGGCCGCTAACTAAGGAGCCAACGACCATTTTAAAATTCCAATTCTGGATTCGATGAATGTGTGCACACAGACAGAATGTTGCCAAATCGTACAAAATTATTAACAAAGCAAATCAATGAAAATACACAGGAAAAAATAAATGACAACAACACTTAGCTTGTACCATCAATGAACACCTCACTCATGCCTGCACAAAACCAGACATGACACACACCTGCACCACCAAATGTCTGTAGCCAAACAGACATCCAAAGTGCTGAGTGTTTTTCTGATGCTTTAATCTAAAGTGCAAGACAAGGGAGTTTGAGCTCTGAAGGTAATATTTGACTCAACTTGTCTCTGACCGAAAGACCTTGTTAGCACTGCAGAAATCCAGGGATGTGTTTCAGAAATCCAGTTCCCCTATATGCATTTGGATTTCTAATTGTAGGAGCGCAATCATTCACACACACAGACGTGTAAAAAGTTATAAGGAGTGAAAAACATGTCAGCAAAAGAACTTCAACTGGAAAATGTTGTTAGAAATTCACACTGATACAAACAGCATTACAGTTCTCTTTATGTCTTATCAAAAACAGAACTGATGTAGAAGGTGTGAATTAAGGAAACCAGTGTGATGTCATCTCTGGCGTACTGTGCTCTTCACTGTACGTTGATTGGAACTGTAGCATTGATATCAGGTTAGCCCTTCTATTACGCTCAGCTAAGTTATTTTATTTTTTGTACAAAAGACTAAAAAGAAAATATTTAGCTTTAAAGTAGTGTTGTTGTATTTGTAATGAAACAGTCTACCTGTATGTAACCAAATGGTTGGTGTTATCACCAAGGCCAAAACCTCATAATACAGTGCAAAGTCACAATTTAGTTTTCTGTCTAAAGCGCACACACTTGTTCATCACTGACAGGCTGACCAATCAATGAAGATCCTGACCACAATGCTCCCTAGCTTGTATTTATTGGGTTATAATGCACTGTGCTGGATGTTGCAGTACTTGATCATTTAATGATAGTGTTATTGTGGAACTTAGTGTACTCTACAGTTTTACAGCAGAAAGAATCATTAAAGACATGTTGCTAATGGAAAACAACCATCAGCGCTCCAGAGAAAGAAAACTGAGGGCCTTTCTGTTCTCTAGTCTGAATGCTGAGGATGGCCCAATCTAACATTTAAACTCAGACTCGCAGACGTTGAGGTGCGGTCTGCTAATCTGTGAGGTTTAGAGCTGTCCCATGTCAAATCGTCAAGTGCACGATGGCTTTCTTGCAGACATATGAACCCTTATGCACCTTCCGTAAGCCCGCACTCTGCAGACTTGCGCTAAAGGGGAATTACCCACAATTGATAGTGTTGTGATGGTGCCGGGGAAGCCAAAAGTATACTACTACACTACATTAACATTAAGGATTTTAGATGCTACATTGAAAACAAAAAACATGAAATCAGAGCAATGCAGCCACTAATTTATTATTAAGCTTTCTTTTAATATGCTTAATGCTACAGTCACTGTGGGAAAAAGCTTGAAAGACATTTAAATCTCAAATCGGTATAACAAGTAAAATAATAAAAAGTCCCAAACCACAATTTACATAAATGTCTTGGCGTCAACAAGAAAAAGTGCGATGTTGCCGCAAAGTGCTCCCATTTTTACCATTTGGAGCCATTAGCCTCTCCAGTAAAGTCAGTGAGGGTTCAGTGTTTAAACCTTAAGCGGGATTTATGGTTTTGCGGTACGCTCACGCAGATCTTTCTCGTAGGTGACTACACAATTGCGCTGAGCGTATAAATTGTGCGTTGATGTGGCGTCAATCTCTTATTTATCATTTTTGGGCATTTCGGCTTTATTTTGACAGGACGGCTGAGACATGAAAGGGCAGGAAGAGGGGGGGAATGACATGCAGCAAAGGAGGGAGGTTGGAGTCCGACCGGGCCCGCTGCGTCAAGGAGTAACTCTATGCGCGTTGATCTCTAAGAGGAATAGCAGGGCCGGCAAGGTGTGTGGCGTGGGGAATGTGCACTGGTGGCACCGAGGATTTCTTTTGCTGGTTCTATGGGGTGCTCGAGTTTCAGTGAGGTTGCTCTGGAATTAGAATCCCCTTTTGCTAAATAAACCACGCAATTTCTTGGGGGTGCTAAGGGGGAATCTTAGGGGTAGTACAGCACCCCAAGCCCTCCCTGGCGCCGCTATGGGAGTGTGTCGGAAAGCAAGTATAGACCTTGGAGGGGGTACCATCTCGGAGTCATATGGCGGTTTTTCCAGGGTATCTACTCGACTGCCTGACTATCACGCCTTTTTGGTTTTCATTACGAAAAAGTCCCTGGGACCTGCTACCAGGTACTTTTTTTAGACTACCTCAGTCGAGGTTCCAAGCGAGCCGAGGCGATCCAAAAGTGACGTAAGAACCTGCAGGATGCTGGTTGGTCGGATCACTGCGTTATAGCAAACACAGGTGCGGAGAGTGTGTCTAGAACAAACGGACATTTAAAACAAATCTAGCCAGACACCGACAGATTATCTACTCTGCACTATTTCCACTTTAAACGTTCAATATTAGGGCTATAGGGGCTTTGTTTTCCAATATTGCACACTGGTTATTAAAAAAAAAAAAAAAGACAAATTGAAAGTTTTTAGTTAGCTTTTCAAGTAGCGCATTCAACCCTCCGCACATCTCGGTTTCTCCTCTGCACCCTGTGACAGTGTCCCCCCCGGCTCTGCTGTGCCAGATGATCCCAGGCGTTGTCATAAGCCTCTCCGTGACTATCATAAAGATATACGAAGCCCAGTAGGTCAGAAACCAGAGATCTCACCGGTCGGACATCGCCCACCAGACGGTCTGGCGGCGATTTTGCAAAGCGTGAATGCTCTGAAACACAAACCGTACACAGCACACATGGTGGTGTGTAATCATGGTGCTAAGTTCTGTACTTTTATAACGCTAACGTATAGTAATACTGACCGGGGCCCGAGAACATCAATGCGAACACCTGATGTAGTAACGTTACAGGAACTTAATACCATTTTGTGTCTGTGAACAACCGTCATGTCGACGTCTGAACTCCGGGAGGATTCCAAACTTGCGTTTTTTTTAGCGGGTGATTGTGGTGCTTCCTTCAGCTTCTTTTGAAACAAAACATTTCTTTTGGCTGTGGCGAGTAGCCGACGTGCGTTGTGAGTTGCGTTGAAAATGACCTCATCACGCGTAGCTTGGTGACAGTCCACGCTGAGGCGTATCATTTTGCATGGAAAACGGACGTAGAATGCGTCGAGCGAGTCGAGGCGAGTCAAAGCCGAAGTCAAGTCGAGACTGGTACCAGCAGTGGAAAAAAAGCCAAAAGTGCTCCCCACTGTTCCAGGAGAAAGGTAACCTCTCCTTGAGCATGTTGTTTATGGAGAAGGAGAACCAGGATGATTGGGGGAAA
The DNA here is from genome assembly GCF_008692095.1 of Etheostoma spectabile. Lineage (NCBI taxonomy): Eukaryota > Metazoa > Chordata > Actinopteri > Perciformes > Percidae > Etheostoma > Etheostoma spectabile. Next base: position 23,175,499 of record NC_045746.1, on the reverse strand, counting down.
TGTAACGCTACAAGCCACAGCTAAAGGACTTGTGTCGCCGGCGCGCGCGACATATAGTTACATTTTTGAGACGTGCACATCAGGGTACGGCGTAGGGTACAGCGTAGGGTTGGGCTGGGCGATAGGGAGAAATCAGAAATTGCTATATTCTTGACCAAACCTGACAACAAATTGCGGCATATTTAGGTTGACAATTGGGGCTTTAACCAAATATCTTCACACTTAGATTTTAGATAAATATACATCAGTAATGTGGACAAGTGAAAATAATAGACAGCTTGAACAGTCTGGTAAGTCAGAAAAGAAATCACTACTTTAATGCGCTTTTAAAACACAGGAAAGACTTATGCCATTTACAATAAATAATACAATATTACGATTCCAAAATCTAGACGATATCTAGTCTCATATCACGATGTCAATAATATTGTAGGGTCAGTATCCCAGTACCAAGTACGTAGCCATGGCGTTGAGATAACGCGAGAACCATAAATCCGCTTTAGGTGGATATTGGGTGGGTCCTCTCTGTACTCGCAGTTATTTAAACTCTGGGTTGTTGTCTCCCGTCATCCAAGCCCACAGACACTAATTGCTGTTATAAGGCAAATTACCTGTTTATTCAGATCCACACTTATTGTCTTCTTGAAAGCAGTTGAGGATTCATTTTTTAAAGTTAATTTGATAACATACGCTTCTAATTTGAAATAAAGGCAAAATAAGTAGAAAGTTGAACCCATGCCAATTAATATATATTATTCACATAAACCAGTCATTTATATGATTGGCTGGGTGCTGATCATGTGATGACAGTACAGGTAGGTGTTTCGGAACCCTCCCAGCAGCACTGGGAAATCAGGTCTCATTTTATTTTTACAGTGTTGCGTTACTCTGTTAAACATGAGCATGAAAAGACATACACCATTGAAGAGAGTGAGAGTGCTGTTAAGCATCCCTCCTGCCCATACGGCGTAGTGATGTTAGAAAAAAGTGATGTGTGATATGCCGTCCAAGCTAATAGAGGCTTCAGCAGTCTGAGTGGTCAAATGAATCAATCATTGATTATACTAAACTCCCTCTATGTTTCCAAGACAGTTTCTGGGACGTTGTGTTGCCAGTTTTTGTAGCATTAAAAACTACATGGATTATCTTAGTCAGACTGTAGAAACCACATACATCTTCAGCTGCACTTGGAAAGTGACTTTACACAGAATGATGTCTGTGGGTTTCTTACAGCAGGTGAGTATTTTCAGCAGTATGCCGAGAGCGAGCAGTGATAAGAACCCATTACTCCTTCAACATACAGAAACATATGGCATACATGTGTTTTTAACAGACAGGCTTGAAAAATAAGAACCTATCGGTTTAAAGCCAAAAACCCAGCACAGACTGCAAACCCCAGTACCATTTATCGTAAAGTGTATGTGTACAAAGCCTTTGTTGGCAGTGATTCATACTGAAGGAGGATACACACCAGAGTTAAAAGAAACTGCTCCAAACAGGCAGTCGTGAAGGGTCTTAGATAGCATGTAGGCTGAGTGTACTGGTAGAAAAGAGATCTGCTCTCGTGGCATACAGACTTGGCCCAATAAAAGGGTACATTGTATCAGTGTCAAAAGGTACAATCTTTGGATGAACCCACTGTGCTATACGAGGGATATGTTTGTTGACAAGATCCAAATGGAATAAATGTATCAACCAGTAATCTGTGGATTGTGTAAAATGAGCGGTGTGAGGAAAAACAGTGTGTAGTGATTCAGCTGCTTTCAAAGATCAGCCATAGCATATTGTGATTTGTGCTTTTGTTTCAACATAGAGACACCCACACATGGATGGAAGACAGACACAAGTTTGTCTTTCTAACAGAAGAATTATGTTGCACAGTTTGATTTGGTTTTCAGTGATGGTTTCTGTGTCCCTCAGGTATCGTGTAGTTCATTGAAGATATCACAATGTCTGTCAAACTGATTAGACGTTAGAAAAAACTATTAACAAAGCACTCATCATACCTGAGTACTATTATTATTTTTGTGAGTGTAAATGAATGGTACGCTTTGCAATATTTAATTTAGAGATGGACAACACAAATGATGTTAATTTATCGTTTCTCTCTGCCCATATTAAGGGAGGTACAAGTTTCCAAGTAGGCTTTTTCAGATAATGGCAAACACTCCATCATCATGCACCCAGAGGATATCCCATCTCTCCACAATCACAACCACATCACATCCATGATGTGTCCAGAAATGCTTTGCTTTAGCACCGTGTATATGTGCCTCTCTATTGATGAAAATGTCTAGAAAAAACCTAAGCCGATCTTCAACTCATTCTATCACTGCTGCTTTTGAACTCAGTTTGAAGTTATAAAGTTGGTACCATCCAGTTTGTTGTAGGACAGCTTTTTTAAATTTTAATTTATTTTTTATCTACTGCTGTCTGAGCGCCTTTTCACATTTGGTAAAACTCATTTAATCGTGTCGTCATTTCCTAATCATTCCAAGGATGGTTCCTAGAAAGTACTGTTTTGTGGTAACTAATTAAATGAGTCACATACAGTCACATTTTTGCATGTTTATCTAAACTGCTATGCATCCGACTATCCGACCAAAAAAGTGACTGGATAAACCAGATATACTGGAATTAATAATCAAATTGTACCAAATGAAGTTTTGGGTTTTTCCTCATGATTACAACCAAATTACAGTTTTTTCCAGGAAAAGTCCTCAAACGATGTTGGTGAATAAAGCATCCAGGTTTTACTAAACCTGAGGCTGCTTCCTTAAAAATTCAACTTGGTTACAAAGAAAGAATTTTCAAGGTCCACTCAAAACTGTCTAACGAGTCCACACAAGTTAAAACCAACTGCTCCCTACCGTGATTGCTGAATATGATTGATTGCCCCAGTGGTTTGATAGTATGAATACTAGTAGAATAATGTATCAGTATAGAAACACATTTAATAAAGAACTTGGCAATTTAAAAATACTTGATGATGGTATTTAGGGTGGGGGTGCCAATGTTTGGCTGCAGACACATTGTTTTCAGACAGGGTGTTTGCATTATGACGGATCATTTTTTTGCATGGACAAAGCATATGCATAGTGTCTCTGTGTGAACATAGTACACAAGTGTCTTTTGTCATTATTCATTTCATTCATTATAAACCTGTCCCTTATCTCGAAATGCTTGAGAGAAGAAATAATTTTAACTCAGGTCCATGACTAGCTTTAGTCTTTCAGCCACATTATGGTCTAACTTAAATATAATAATTAGAAATAAGAGTGACCAACACTCTATCTGCTGATCTGCCAACTGTGGAGTGGTTGAAAGTTTGGAAAGAAATCTAGTAATTGGACCTCTGTTAAGTTGAGATTATTATTGTCGTACTACCTCCCAATGAAATTCCTGGCCAGTTCTAAAGACCAATATGATTTCTATTATCAACCAAGGTTTGTCAAGCCTGTTGCCACACCGAATTACCATAGACTAGTGCTGGTGCATGCTCAGTGGGCATAAAGCCAAAAAGGTTCAAACTTCCTTGATAAAATGACCTTCCATTGATGGGGCTGATTCCACACGTGTGGCCCATTGAACAGGCGCACTAGAGATCTCACCGGCCGAGCCACTATCTTAAATAGGGACTGAATGAACAGAAAGAATGATTTAGAAAGTCTCTAGACTTCTAAATGTATTGATGACTGGATCCAATTATGATAGTGAAACTTCTCTTCGCCGTATAAATCTATAGGAAAGTCTTTTGGGCCCCATTTGAAAGACTCACAAGTTGTAATCCATTGTTTGGCCGCATGTCAAATTGGCTTCAAAGCTTCAAATGTACTGATGGTACTGATTCAAAAGAAAATCTCCAGTATGCATCAGCCAGTCCACTCACGACACAGGTTTGTTAAATATAAAAAAATATATCTCACAATATAAATTCGCAGACATTTCTGATCAAATCGGATTTCATCCCATACCAAAACCAATGAGGTCCATATCATTCATTTTTTATGTCAGTGTCCAATTGGTGACAGAACTGAAAAAAATAATGTATACATATCCATTCATAAAACATCAAACTAAATATTTATTCTGACACTTAAACAATATATGTACTAAATAACTGAAATTTGGCTATTAGAATATGTTCTTTTGATTTATATTTTATTGGAAAAATGTGTGCTCTTGTAATGTTGACTGTATATTAAAATAAGAAAACAAATGGCTTGTCATAGTAATACAGACTTGTTGATGAAGGATTGCTAAATGAATCTGTCAAACAGCCTTGACATGCATCACTGACTGGTCACTTTTTTACAATTCTGTTTGTCCCCTGGGTTTAGCCATGTGTCCTTTGGCATTTAAGTCAACATTCAAATTCCTAACCTTATTATCCTACACAGTGAAATTATATATCAGTTACATTTTTTATAGTGTAAAATCATAACAAGAGTTATCTCAGGACACTTTACAGAGAGAGTAGGTCTAGACCACACTATAATTTACAGAGACCCAACTATTCCCCAAGAACATACAGTACACTTGGTGCAAACATTAATATGAGTTCCCCCAACTGCTATGTCCCCCAGTGGCTAGAAATGGCCAGGGTGTAAACTGAGCCTGGGTACCGTGCTGCCTTTGAGAAAATGAAAGCTCAGATGAGCCAATCTGGATGTTACCCTCCATTTTCTGCTTGCCCGCGCAGAGAATTTGGCCCCCAACCAGAGAGAGAGAAGACATCATGGTTTTCAAACGAGCAAAGTGGCAGTTGTCAAGGCCACACCCCCAGCCTCCAGAAAGTATTTAGGGGACCATAAAGCTATATAAAAAAGACTTCAGATACATTATAGAGGCCACTAAAGTCTATATCAAAGAGACTTCAGAAACAGTATAGGGGACCACTAAGGTCTATATAAAAACTTCAGAACATTTAAGGGGACCACTAAGGTCTTATAAAGAGATTCAGATACAGTATTAGGGGACCACAGGTCTTATTAAAAAAGAGACTTCAGATACATTATAGGGGACCACATAGTCTGATTATAAAAGCGACTATAGATACAGTATTAGGGGACCACTAAAGTCTTATCAAAAGAGACTTCAGATACAGGATTAGAGGACACAAAAGTCTATATAAAAGAGACTTCAGATACAGTATTAGGGGACCAACATAGGTCTATATAAAAGAGACTTCAGATTACAGTATTAGGGGGGACCACTAAGGCCTATTAAAAGAGAACTTCAGATACAGTATTAGGGGACCACTAAGGTCATAAAAGAGACTCAGATACAGTATTAGGGGACCCCTAAGGTCGATATAAAAGAGGATCAGATACAGTATTAGGGGACCACTAGGTCTTATAAAAGAGAATTCAGTACAGTATTAGGGGACACTAGGAGCTATATAAAGAGACTGTCAGATACAGGATTAGGGGACCACTAAGGGGTATATCAAAGAGACTTAAGAACATAAGCATTAAGAACACGGTATTTTGCTGGAAATGCTGTCGTTTGTGCTTGGTCAATCTAGGCAGCCTAGTGCTTTAAATACCTTCATAAGTCATCAGACAATAAAAGGTGTTCATGAACGGAAGTGACAAGTAACAGTGTGAGTGTAGTAGATCAAAGATGCCAAAGAGGTTTGACAGTCACTGTAGACAGTTATAGATAAGATGAAGAAAGATTAGCCTGTCCTTTTCAGTGGTGAGTATAGCGGCACTGGAAACCTGCTACAGGCAGAACATGGTCCACAGTGAGCTGGCACGACACTGTCTAAATCACAAAGTCTGAAAGTGATCAATTGCATTTGCAAAAAGTGTGTTTATGAAGCCAATCCATTTTTGAGGTAACTTGGTTAAAAAGAACCAATTCAGATATAACATTTTTTAAAGGGTCCAAACCTCTAACCTACTGTACATCTGCTGCTGTGTGACATATCATGACATCACATGACGGGTATATAGATGGTAACTTCATTAAACTGCAGTTGCACCAAATGTAGCCTATGCTCGGGGGAATTGTTGAGGACACTACGATGAATTTGTCTTTGGAGCATCGTTACTCACCACTGGCTTACACATAAATATCAACAAAACAGAAAGATACACACTAATATATAACAATATAACCACATACTCTAAACAGAAACAATTTAGAGGCATGAGTGCAATGAAGAGATCAATACATTATTTAAAGTGGCGTAGTGCAAGGGTACTGGGAAAAATAGTATTATGTTATTATATTACAATACTAGTAACAGTATGAACATATGAACAGTTCTGAAAAAATAGGAAAGAGAATGAGAATAAATAATAAAATATATAATTGAGATGTGAGAGTGGGAAATGATGAGTAATAACTAAATAAGTGGAATAATACAGGTGCTGTTAGCACAGTTTATGTGTGTGTTATTGCAGAACATGAACCTGACACTGTGGGTCAGAAGTCAGCTGTTCTGCAGCGAGATGTGTGAGTAGAAACTGTTCCTGAATCTGGGTTGTTTGGAACAGTGCTCTGTAGCGTCCCCCAGAGGGGAAGAACTGGAACAGGGTTTGTGTCCAGGGTGAGATGGTGTATGTATGATGGTTCCTGGCAGTTTCCTGACTCTGAAGAGATAAGTAATGGACGGAGGGCAGGTTGCACCGATCGCATCCTTCTCAGTCCAATTACGTTGTAGTCTGCTCCGGGCCTTTTGGTGTCAGTCCCAACCGACAATGATGGACGTGCAGAGGACAGACTGGGATGATGGTGTGTA
>NC_045746.1:23154194-23168723 GCF_008692095.1 Etheostoma spectabile | reverse complement strand
TTAGGACTGCAGAAAGGATCATCGGTGCCAACCTGCCCTCCGTCCATGACTTATACTCTTCAGAGTCAGGAAACGGGCAGGAACCATCACTACAGACCCATCTCACCCTGGACACAACCTGTTCCAGCTTCTCCCACAGTTTTTGCAAATACAAGTGATCATTCATCTGACTAAACTTATCTTGCGTTCCTTGATCTAACTATAGTCAAAATAATTCAAATTTTTACTTTTTTAACTCAAATATTAAGATAATTCTATATAAATGAGGGTTGTTGACCATGATTCCAAAAGTACAGTAATATTAGTTTGAAAAACTGAAAAGGGACAAAAATGTCAAATATTGTTGTTTTTGACCGGGAGGGACAACACAAGGGTTTAGATCTTTTCAAATTGAGGTAGTTCCAGGTACACTCTAGAGTCATAATTTACGCTAATTATGATATTGGTCTGATACTGAATTGAAGTCTGGATTGACCACGGTTTATTTACCAGAGCCAGAGTCCCCCACCTTCCGCTTTCTCTGTGTGGCTAATAAACCCGCTGTTTCAAAACAGCAACCAGAACCTCAGAGCTAGCACTACCGGCTGAAATGGCAAGAGCGCAAGTGAAGTGAGCAACAAAGAGATTTACAAAGAAAATGTTTATGGCATTTCTCTCTAACTGAAACGTTTTGAGAGCGCTTGGGGGGGGATTTGCTATGGACAGATACACACAACGTAAGTACACATGGTAAGGGCAAGTTACGTTTAACCACCTATTCCAGCTAATTTAAAAAACTCCGTTACTGTAGTGTGTGAACAGTTAACCTCATATATTGAAATTAAATAAATGTTCCAACAAAAAGTGTACTACCCTTTTGCATAGCCACTGTCTTTGCGACCGGAGATTAGCGCTGCCCAAGACAATTGTGATTGGTTTAAAGAATTCAAACAACCCAAACCCTTTATTCTTCTCTCCGGACTGTATGTGATGTAGCCGACCTTCCGCCACACAGCACTGTGAGGTCTGGCGATGCAAACTAATAATTGGTGACACTAATCTTGAAACTGTGGCGATTGTATGGCTCTTTGTTGTGTGGGTTGAAGGTGTTTAGTGTTACCGTTTTTCTACACAACACATAAATACTTTTTAATGAATCTTATTAATGTACCTTTATTATTTATTTTTTCATTATTTAATTGATTCCTTCAAAGTCTTCACTGCATTATTATATGAGTCTGTAAGGACATGGAGCAAACTCATCTTGACTGGTTGGCTGAGGATGCAAACGCAAAGCAGTAATTCAGTTTGATATTAGCATGAGGAGTTTCCAAAGTCAGACTTTTTCATAATACTGCACTTATCTCTGCTTTCAGGGTCCAGCATCATGGCTCAACTTCTTCCTCCTTCTGTGGTCCAACCATCCAGGTAGGCAAGGATTACACACCACAAGGATGTACTGTGAACATGTTGCCACGATTCCATAATGTATTTTTAACCTGGCCTATAACTTTTGCTTACTGCTGATTGACGTTAAATTGCGCCAAGTTCAGTAAGTAGACTCTTGGATCATCATAGTTGTATCACTGCTTACCATCACAAAAGGTTTGTTACGTTGACAGTTAATACAGAAAGACTGGAAAAAGGGAAAGGTAGGCTGTGCACGTAGGTTGTAAGATTATGATGAATGTGTATTTAAGAATGACATTTTAGACATGAATCACAGTATCTTGGGTGAGACAATACACTGCATGTGTTTGGGGTGGAATGTGTCCCATCCGGGCATAAGGTGGAAAGAAATCACGGTTTAGTCACAACACTGCTGCTCTGTTTTCAATGCAGGACCAGATTGGTGCTCTATCTCTAACTTTGAAATGGACGTTACAGGTGGGTGAGTGTTCAAGGTTCCCCTCCAGCTGCCTGTAGTAACCGTGGATGGTATGTTGACCGTTCGGTGGCGATCGCTTTTGCCTGGGCCAGCTGAGTAAAAGTCCACCGCACAGATGCAGTGGAGAGAGCCCGGTGTGTTCTTAAATAGATTTAAAGTAGCATTTCGTGAAAGCTTGAACGCTTTGGAAAGTCATGTATTTGGTTAGTTTAATGAAATTAATTGTTACTGTAACTTTGTGTGGTCATTCCATGAAATGTCACGTAACGGCAAATATTTCTGCGCGTTGAGGAAATACGTAGGTGTCATAAGTTTACATGCCATGCTTAAGTGACTAAAAAGAGGAATAAAAAAAACTATCTTTGAAATTGATCTTAATGCCTTAATAAAAAATGAGTAAAATCCAACTTTTAAGGACCCATTTCTTTTGTGAATGAATAATGTATTGTAAATAAATGAAGAATGCAGGATGCATAGTATCCTGATCCATGAAATAACGGCCTTAAAAAAAAAATCGTGCCCCTATGGGAATTAAAATAGGGGTGTGTATACTATGACCCACTGTATTTTAAGGAAGAACATTTTTTTTTAAAATACATTATTCATTCACAAAGAAAATTGGTGTTCTTAAAGGTTGGATTTTACCTCATTTTTAATTACTGATTTTTTATTCCTCTTTTTAGTCAACTTAAGCATGGGCATGTAAACTATGAGCACGACTGTGGCGCTAATTTGGAAGCTTTACATATAGAGTATGTCTAGACACTCTATAAACTACAGAGACCATCCAGTTCCCCAAGAGCAGCATTTGGTACGTTTCTTAATTTTTCCCCACGTACCGCCTCTACTACATGTATGACAGCTGCTAAAATAAAGTTTGAATAGAGTTGAACAGATTGTGTGGATAATGCTAGTAAGGTGTTCAATTAATATTATGGCTCTCCTAAAAATCTCTTATCGGTCATAGAGAGCCGTAAAATATTATGTGTATGCCGAATGGTGTTTTTTCAGATTTAAATTGAATGAGGTATAATCAAAAGCGTTAAAACACACTGATAACGTTTCCCCTGGTTTTAAGCCAGTGCCGACTGATATTAGCTTGTAAAGCAATTTTAAATTTCTGATGTACTTTTTCAGTTTTTCAGAATGGTTTAGAATCAGAATCATTTTAAAGTACGGGTCAGCATTGGAATCTTAAAAATCCAAACGATACCACAACCTAGTCATACCCTCTCTCCCCCTACATCCAATCTGCCTTTACGCTGTCATCTGTCAAATCGGGGGGAATGCTACATATATTTTTTTTTTTAATAATAAATGAGAGGAAGTTCCACGTGTCTTGTTCCTGATGTTTTTTCCTGTGTGTCCAGGTTGCACCTAGGGAAGGTGTTGCAGCTGGAGTGCGTGGGGAGGGTGATGTGTGGATGCGCTGTATTAGCGACCACGCTGTGTTTGTACAGAGCTACTACCTCGACCAGAGAGGCAGGCCGAGCACAGGTGATGCGTGCACAAATTCTACCTGGAGCCTACATCAAGGTCAGTCCACACGCAGAAGTCACATTTTGTGACATGCACACACATATATCTCTATTTTTAAAATATTTAACATTTGTTATTTTGGTCACACACCATAAGCAGCATGAAATAAGGTTGGCATGCACAAAAACTAATTTAAAATGAGCCATTGGTAGCTGCAAATGGGGACTGAATAACACTGTTGGAAAGTGTATTAAAGAATGAAGGTGCCATGCTTCTTCAGAGTAATTTATGTTGTAATCTAAACTGCTTGTATCACACCAGGTGTTGACCGCGGCAGTGCCCCGCACAGATGCAGCAGCAGGCAGCGACCGCTCAGGCTGCAGCTGCTGCACAGGCAGCTGTGTGGCAGGAATATTCCAGGTCCGGGCAGCGTCGGAGGCATTGCACCTGACGTTAGAAGTGTTGTTGGGTTTCACATTCATTGCAACATAACAATACACGGGAGATGGCAATTGAAAGCAAAATTTCTACTAGACTGTTTGACAAATCTGAGTCATCTGTTTGCATTTAATTCCAGGTGTTTTTCCGTTCTCTCAGACTTCCTTGTGAATGCCACTGTGATTGAGAGTGAGCCTAGGGTGGGTTACCAACAGGGAAATAACGGTTTCAACGTAACGGTGGTAACGAGACCGAATAAGAACGAAAATGTTGGTGGGTCAAAAACAACACGTTTACTAAAACTCGCCAGCCTGGTGGTGATTTTAAGTTATGTGAAAATCACCTTTTACCATATGGTGCTTGCCCTACTTTAAAAGCCGTACTTTAATGTCGCCATCTGTCCTTTGTGTTCTTTTATATTTATATTATGACATTATAAATATATGTATATATTTGGTTCAGGCATCGTTGAGGCAACGTTTAAAAGTCCACGTCTTAGCACCGACAAAACCAATACCAAACCATGAGCACCATCAGATATAATTTCTGAGTTCTCTCTGGGTTCCTGGAGGTCTGTCTGCAGAAGCTGGGATGGTGTGGATGACCTGAGGCGTCTGTGCATCCTGCGTCTCAGTTTTGTGAAGGGTTGGGGGCCGACTACCCCCGGCCGGCATCAAACACACGCCTGCTGGGGGAGGTCACTGCACCGCGCTCTGCAGCTTTGGATGAGGTGTTTGCACACTATGCCATTGGCAGACCCAGGGGCCGTGCTAACTAAGGACCACAAGCCCATTTTAAAATTCCAATTCTGGATTCGATGAATGTGTGCCACACGACAGACATGTTGCCAAATACGTACAAAAATTAATAACAAAGCAAATCAATGAAAATACACAGGAACAAAATGACCAACAACACATATGCTTGTAACAACAATGCAAACTCATCATGCTGCTCCCCCACAAACCAGACATGCACACACACTGCACCAAAATGTCTAGCCAAACAGCATCCAAAGTGCTGAGTGTTTTTTCTGATGCTTTAATCTAAAGTGCAAGACAAGGGGTTTGAGCTCTGAAGGTAAATATTGCTGACAAAATTGTCTCTGACCGAAAGACATTTGTATACACTGCAGAAATCCAGGGATGTGTTTCAGAAATCCAGTTCCCTATATGCATTTGGATTTCTAATTGTAGGAGCGCATTCATTCACACACACAGAAGTGTAAAAAGTTATACAGGAGTGAAAAACATGTCAGAAAAGAACTTCAACTGGAAAATGTTGTTAGAAATTCACACTGAATACAAACAGCATTACAGTTCTCTTATGTCTTATCAAAAAACAGAACTGATGAGAAGAAGTGTGAATTAAGGAAAACCAGTGTATGTCACTCTGTGCTTGTACTGTGTTCTCCACTGTACGTTGATTGAAACTGTTAGCATTGATATCTAGGTAGCCCTTCTATTACGCTCAGCTCAAGTTATTTATTTTTTGTACCAAAAGAAAAAAGCCAAAATATTTAGCTTTAAAGTAGTGTTTGTTGTATTGTAATGGAAACAGTGCTACCTGTATGTAACCAATGGTTTGGTGTTAATCACCAAGGCCAAAATACCTCATAATCTACAGTGCAAAGTCACAATTTAGTTTCTGTCTAAAGGCGCACACACTTGTTCCACTGACAGGCTGACGGCATCAATGAAGATCCTGACCACAATGCTCCCTAAGCTTGTATTATTTGGGTTTATAATGCATGTGCTGTGATGTGCAGGTACTTGATCATTTAATGATATGTGTTATTGTGGAACATTAGGTTACTCTACAGTTTTACAGCAGAAGAATTAAAGTAACATGTTTGCTTATGGAAAAAACAACATCAGCAGCTCCAGAGACAGAACTGAGTGCCTTTCTGTTCTCTAGTCTGATGCTGAGGATGGCCCAATCTAAATTTACACTCAGACTCGAGAGCGTTGAGGTGCGGTCCTGCTAAATGTGAGGGTTTAGAGCTGTCCCATTGCAAGATCGTCAAGTGCACGATGGCTTTCTTGAGACATTATGAACCTTATGCACCCCTTTCGTAGCCCGCACTCTGCAGACTTCGCCTAAAGGGGAATTACCCACATTGATAGTTGTTGTGATGTGCCGGGGAAAGCCCAAAAGTATACTACTACACTACATAACATTAAGGATTTTAGAGGATACATTGAAAACAAAACATGAAATCAGAGCAATGCAAGCACACTTAATTTATTTATTAAGCTTTTTCTTTAATTGCTTATGCTACAGTCACTTTGGGAAAAAGTTGAAAGACATTTAAATCTCAAATCGGTTATAACAAGTAAAATAATAAAAAGCCCAAACAACAATTTACATAAACTGTCTTGGCGTCAATCAAGGATAAAGTGCTAGTTGCCGCCAAAGTGCTTCCCTTTTTACCATTGTGGAAGCATTCGCCTCTCAGTAAAGTCAGTGAGGGTTCAGTGTTTAAACTTAAGCGGGATTTATGGTTTTGCGGTATCTCACGCAGATCTTTCTCGTAGACTACAATTGGCCTGAAGTTAACTTGTGCGTTGATGTGTGCGTCAATTCTTATTTATTCATTTTTGGGGCATTTCGGCCTTTATTTGACCAGGACGGCTGAAGACATGAAAGGGCAGAAAGAGGGGGGGGAATGACATGCAGCAAAGGGAGGAGGTTGGAGTCAGACCGGGCCCGCTGCGGCAAGGAGTAACTCTATGCGCGTTGATTCTTAAAGAGAATAGCAGGGCCGGCAAGTGTGTGTGCGTGGGGAATGTGCACTGGTGGCACCAGAGTTTTCTTTTGCTGGTTCTATGGGGGTGCAGCGTTTCAGTGAGGTTGCTCGATTAGAATCCCCTTTTTCAAATAAAAACACCCACCAATTCTTGGGGGTGTAAGGGGGAATCTTAGGGGTAGCTACAGCACCCCCAAGCCCTCCCTGGCGCCGCTATGGGAGTGGTGGAAAGAAGTAGACCTTGGAGCGAGGACCATCTCGAGTCATATGGCGGTTTTTCCATGCGTGGTATCTACTCGACGCGCCGACTCTACGCCTTTTTTGGTTTTCATACGAAAAAAAGTCCCTGGGACCTGCTAACAGGTACTTTTTTAGTATACCTCAGTCGAGGTTCCAAGCGAGCCGAGGCGGATCCAAAAGTGACGTAGAAACCTGCAGCTGCTGGTGCGGATCACTGCGTTTATAGCAAACAGAGTGCGGAGAGTGTGTCTAGAACAAACGGACATTTAAAACAAATCTAGCCAGACCGACAGATTATCTGACCTCTGCACTATTCTCACTTTAACGTTCAATATTAAGGGCTATTAGGGGCTTATGTTGTTCCAATATTGCACACTGTTATTAAAAAAAAAAAAAAAAGACAAATTGAAAGTTTTTATTAGCTTTTCAAGTAGCGCATTAAACCCTCCCGCACATCTCGGTCTTCTTCCTCTGCACCCTGTGACAGTGTCCCCCCCGGCTCTGCTGTCCCAGATGCATCCAGTCGTTGTCATAAGCCTCTCCGTGACTTCATAAAGATTATCGAAGCCCAGTAGGTCAGAAACCAGAGAATCTCACGGTGGACATCGCCCCCAGACGGTTGCTGGCGGCGATTTTGCAAAGCGTGAATGCTCTGAAACACAAACAGTACACAGCACACATGTTGGTGTGTAATCATGGTGCTAAAGTTCATGTACTTTATTAACGCTAACGTATAGTAAATACTGACCGGGGCCCGAAACAAGCAATGTAGCTAAGTGTAACCAGGAAAATTAACTTACCATTTTGTGTTGTGAACAACCGTCATGTCGACGTCTGAAAACCCGGAGGAATTCCCAAACTGCGTTTTTTTTAGCGGGGATTTTTGTTGCTTCCTTCAGCTTCTTTTGAAACAAAAACATTTCTTTTGGCTGTGGCGAGTAGCGACGTGCTGTTGTGAGTTGCGTTGAAAAGACATCATCACGCGTAGCTATGGTACAGCCACGGCTGAGGCGTACTCATTTGCATGGAAAACGGACTAGAATGCGTCGAGCCGAGTCGAGGCGAGTCAAGCGAAGTCAAGTCGAGATGGTACCACGCAGTGGAAAAAACGCCCAAAGTGCCCCTGTTCCAGGAAAAGGTAACCCTCTCCTGAGGTCATGTTGTTTATGGAGAAGGAGAACCAGGAAATGATTCGGGGGAAATGTAACGCTACCAAGCCACAGCTAAAGGACTGTGTCGCCGGCGCGCGGACATATAGTTACATTTTTTTGAGACGTGCACATCAGGGTACGGCGTAGGGTACAGCGTAGGGTTGGGCTGGGCGATAGGGAGAAATCAGAAATTGCTATATTCTTGACAAAACCTTGACATCACAATATTGGGCAATATTCTAGGGTGACAATGGGGCTTTAACAAAATAATCTTACACTTGATTTTAGATAAATAATCATCAGTAATGTGGACAAGGGAAAATAATAGACAGCTTGAACAGTCTGGTAAGTTCAGAAAAGTAAATCACTTACTTTAATGCGCTTTTAAAACAGAAAAGACTTATGCCATATTACATAATAATTACAATATTACGATTCCAAAATAAGACGATATCTAGTCTCATATCACGATGTCAATATAATATTGATAGGGTCAGTATCCCAGTACCAATGTACGTGCCATGGCGTGAGATAACGCAGAACCATAAATCCCGCTTAGGGTGGATATGGGATTGGGGTCCTCTCTGTACCCGCAGTTATTAAACTCTGGGTTGTTGTCTCCCGTACCTCAAGCCCATTCAGACAATATGCTGTTATAAGGCTACAATACCTGTTTCTTCAGATCAACTTATTTGCTTCTTGAAAGCAGTTTGAGGATTCATTTTTTTAAGTTATATTGAAACTACGCTCTAATTTGAAATAAAGGCAAAATAAGTAGAAGTTGAACCCATGCCAATTAATATATATTATTCCACATAAACCAGTCATTATAGATTGGCTGGGGTGCGAGTCATGTGATGACAGTACAGGTAGGTGTTCTCGGAAACCTCCAGCAGCACTGGGGAAATCAGGTCTCATTTTATTTTTACAAGTGTGTGCTTACTCGTTAAAACATGAGCATGAAGACATACACATTGAAGAGGAGAGTGCTGTTAAGCATCCCTCTGCATACGGCCAGTGATGTAGAAAAGAAGTGATAGTGTGATATGCAGTCCAAGCTAATATGAGGCTTCAGCAGTCTGAGTGGTCATAATGAACAATCCTGATTATACTAAAACTCCCTCTAGTTTCCAAGACAGTATTTCTGGGACGTTTGTTGCCAGTTTTTTGTAGCATTAAAACTCACATGGATTATCTTATAGACTGGTAGAAACCACATACTATCTTCAGCTGCACTTGGAAAGTGACTTTACACAGAAGGATGTCTGTGGGTTTCTTACACAGTGAAGTATTTTCAGCCAGATGCAGACGAGCATGATTACAGCACCCATTACTCACTTCAACATACAGAACATATGGCATACAGTGTGTATTTACAAAGCGGCTTGAAAAATAGAACCTATGTTTAAAGCAAAACCCAGCACAGAACGCACACCCCAGAACATTTATTGTAAAGTGTATGTGTACAAAGCCTTTCAGTTGGCCAGTGATTCAACGAAGGAGGATACACACCAGAGTTAAAAAAACATGCTCCAAACAGGCCGTCGTGAACTGGGTCTAGATAGCATGTAGGCGGGTACTGTGTAGAAAAGAGATCTGTCTCCTGTGGCATACAGACTTGGCCCAATAAAAGGGTACTTGTATCAGTGTCAAAAGTACAATCTTTGGATGAACCAACTGTGCTATACAGAGAATATGTTTGTTGACATGATCCAAATGTGAATAAATGTATCAACCAGTTAATCTGTGGATTGTACAATGAGCGGGTGTGAGGAAACTGTGTCATGTCTTCAGCTGCTTTCAAAGATCAGCCTATGCATATTGTGATTTGTGCCTTTTGTTATCAAACCATAGATGCACCCACACTGGATTGGAAGACAGACACAGTTGTCTTTCTACACGAAGAATTATGTCACATGTGATTGGTTTTTCCAGACTGATGGTATTCTGTGTGCCCCAGGGATTCGTGTAGTTCACATTGAAGATATCAACATTGTCTGTCAAACTGATTATGGCGATTGAAAAAAATATTAACAAAGCACTCATCATACCTGAGTACTATTATTATGCCTTAGGTGTTTGTGAGTGTAAATATGAATGAGTACGCTTGCACTATTTAATCTTAGCATGGACAACACAAATAGATGTTTTATATTTATCTGTTCTCTTCTGCCCATATTCAGGGAGGTACAAGTTTCCAAGTAGGCTTTTTCAGATAATGGCAAAACTCATCATGTCATCCCAGAGGATTATCTCCCTATCTCCACAATCCAACACATCACCCATCCTGGTGTCCAGAAAGCTTTGCTTTAGCACGGTGTATAGTGCCTCTCTATTGATGAAAATGTCTAGAAAACTACAAGCCGATCTTCAACTTCATTCTATCACTGCTGCTTTTGAACTTCAGTTTGAAGTTTATAAAGTTGGTACCTCCAGTGTGTTAGTAGGACAGCTTTTTTTAAATTTAATTTATTTTTTATCGTTATGCTGTCTGAGCGCCTTTCACATTTGGTAACACTTCATGTTAATCGGTCTGTCATTTCCTAATCATTTCCAAGGATGGTTTCCTAGAAAGTATGTTTTGTGGTAATAATTTAAATGAGTACATACAGTCACATTTTTGCATGTTTATCTAAACTGCTATGCATCCGACTATCCGACCAAAAAAGTGACTGGATTTAAACCAGATTAACTGGAATTAAAATCAAATGGTACCAACTGAAAGTTTTTGGGTTTTTCCTCATGATTTACAACCAAATTACAGTTTTTTCAGGAAAAGTCCTCAAAA
Organism: Etheostoma spectabile; assembly: GCF_008692095.1. Lineage (NCBI taxonomy): Eukaryota > Metazoa > Chordata > Actinopteri > Perciformes > Percidae > Etheostoma > Etheostoma spectabile. The sequence continues at coordinate 23,158,011 of NC_045746.1, read as the reverse complement.
CGATGTTGGTGAATAAAGCATCCAGGTTTTACTAAACCGAGGGCTGCTTTCTTAAAATCAAACTTGGTTACAAAGAAAGAATTTTCAAGGCCACATCAAAAAGTTCTAACGAGGCCACACAAGTTAAAACAACGCTCCTACAGTGATTGATGAATTGATTGCCACCATGTGGTTTGATAGTATGAATACAGTAGAAATGTATCAGTATAGAAAACACATTAATAAAAAGCATTGGCAATTTAAAAACTGATTATGGATAAATTTGGGCCTGGGGGTGCCAATGTTTGGCCTGAAGGACACATTGTTTTCAGAAGGTGTTGTTGCATTAATGACGGATCATTTTTTTGCATGGACCAAGCATATGCATAGTGTCTTCGTGTGGAACATAGTAGACACAAGTGTCTTTGTTCATTATTCATTTTCATCATATAAACCTGTCCCTATCTCGAAATGCTCTGAGAGAAGTAAATAATTTTAACTCAAGGTCCACTGACTAGCTTTAGTCTTTCAGCCACATATTTATGGTCTAACTTAAATATAATAATTAGAAATAAGAGTGACCAAACTCTATCTGCTGATCTGCCAATCTGTGAGAGGGGTTGAAAGTTTGGAAAGAAATTAGTAATTGACCTTCTGTTAAGTTGAGATTATTATTGTCGTACATACCTCCCAGAACTTCCTTGGCCAAGTTCAAAGACCAATATGATTTTCTGATTATCAACCAAGGTTTGTCACAGCCTGTTGCCACACCTCATTACCATAGACTAGTGCGTGTGCATGCTCAGTGGCGCATTAAAGCCAAAAAGGTTAAACTCTTGTGAAAAATGCCTTCCATTGATGGTGGGCTGTTCACACACTGTGGCCATTGAACAGGCGCACTAGAGAGCTCCACCGGCCGAGCCACTATTCTTAAATAGGGACTGAATGAACAGAAAGAATGATTTAGAAAGTTCTAGACTTCTAAATGTATTGATGACTGGATCCAATTATGATAGGAAACTTCTCTTCGCAGTTAATCTAAGGAAAAGTCTTTTGGGCCCCATTTGAAAGACTCACAAGTGAATTCCATGTTTGGCCGCTATGTCAAATTGGCTTCAAAGCTTCAAATGTTACTGATGGTACTGATTCAACAAGAAAATATCCAGTATGCATCAGCCAGTCACACCACAGACACAGGTTTGTTTAAATATAAAAAAATTATATCTCACAATATAAATCTCGCAGACATTTCTGATCAAATCGGATTGCATCCCATACCAAAACCACGATGGTCCATTATCATTCATTTTTTAAGTTCAGTGTCCAATTGGTGACAGAAACTGAAAAAAATAATGTATACAATCATTCCATTCATAAAAATCAAACTAAATATTTATTCTGACACTTAACAAATATGTACTAAATAACTGAAATTGGCTACTTGAGAATATGGTTCTTTTGATTTATTTTTATTGTAAAAAGTGTGTGCTCTTGTAATGTTGACTGTATATTAAAATAAGATAAACAAATGGCTTGTCATACTAATACAGACTTTGTTGATGAAGTATTGCTAAATGAATCATGTCAAACAGCCTTGACATGCATCACGACTGGTCACTTTTTTACAATTTCTTTGTCCCCTGGGTTTAGCCATGTGTCCTTTGGCATGCATGTCAACAATTCAGATTCCTAAGCCGTTATTATCAAACAGTGAAAATATAATCAGTTACATTTTTTATAGTGTAAAATAAACAGAGTATCTCAGGACACTTTACAGAGAGAGTAGGTCTAGACCACACTATAATTACAGAGACCCAACTATTCCCCAAGAACATACAGTACACTTGGTGCAAACATTAATATGAGTTCCCCCAACCTGCTATGGTCCCCAGTGGTGAAAATGGACAGAGTGTAAACTGAGCCCTGGGTACCGTGCCTGCCTTTGAGAGAAATGAAAAGCTCAGATGAGCCAATCTGGTGTTACCTCCATTTCTCGCTTGCACCGCTCAGAGAATTTGGCCACCCATGAGAGAGAGAGAGACATCATGGTTTCAAAAACGAGCAAAGTGGCAGTTGTCAAGGCCAACCCCAGCCTCCCAGATACAGTATTAGGGGACACTAAAGTCTATATAAAATAAGACTCAGATACATTTAAGGCCCCACTAAAGTCTAGATAAAAAGACTTCAGAACATATTAGGGGACCACAAGGTCATAATAAAAGACTTCAGATACAGTTATTAGGGGACACACTAAGGTCTATATAAAGAGACTTCAGATACAGTATTAGGGGGACCACTAAGGTCTATATAAAAGGAACTTCAGATACATTATTAGGGGGACCACTAGGTTATTAAAAGAATATAGATACAGTATTAGGGGACCACTAAAGTCTAGATAAAAGAGACTTCAGATACAGTATTAGGGACACTCAAAGTCTATATAAAAGAGACTTCAGACTACAGTAGTAGGGGAACACATAGGTCTATATAAAAGAGACTTCAGTACGATTAGGGACCACTAAGGCCTATATAAAAGAGACTTCAGATCACAGTATAGGGACCACAAGGTCTATTAAAAGAGACGTCAGATACAGTTATTAGGGGACCACTAAGGTCTATATAAAAGAGGATTCAGATACAGTATTAGGGGACCATACAGGTCTTAAAAGAGAATTCAGATACCGTATTAGGGGCACTAAGGTCTATATAAAAGAGACTCAGATACAGTATTAGGGGCCACTAAGGGGTATATCAAAAGAGACTTAAGAAACATAAGCATTAAGAACAGGTATTTTGCTGTAAATGCTGTCGTTTGCTGCTGGTCATATTATGGCAGCCTATGCTTTAAAAATACTTTCAATAGTCATCATGCAAAAAAGGTGTTCTCATGAACGGAAGTGACAAGTGTAATCAGTGTGAGTGTAGTAGATCAAAGATGCAAAGAGTTTTGCAGTCACTGTAGACAGTTATAGATAATATGAAGACAAGATTAGGCTGTCCTTTTCAGTGGTGAGTATAGCGGCCATGGAAATCCCTGCTACAAGGCAGAACATGGCACAGTGAGCTGGACACGACACTGTCTAAATCACAAAGTCTGAAAGTGATCAATTGCATTTGCAAAAAGTGTGTGGTATGGAATCCAATCCATTTTTGAGGTAATTGGTGTAAAAAGAAAACCAGTATTAGATATGAATTTTTTTAAAGAGGGCCAAACCTCTAACTACTGTACATTGCTGCTGTGTGACATTACATGACATCACATTGACTGGTAGATGGAACTCTTTAAACTGCAGTTGACACCAAATGTAGCCTATGTCTGGGGGAATTGGTTGAGGACACCTCGATGAATTTGTCTTTGGGCATCGTTACTCACATGTGCTAACATAAATATCAACCAAAACAGAGAAAGATACACACTAATATATACACATATATACCACATACTCTAAACAGAAAACATAATAGATGAAGGAGTGCAATGAAGAGATCAATACAATTATTAATGTGCGAGTGCAAGGGTACTGGGATAAAATAGATTATGTTATTATATTACAATAGACAGTTAGACCATATGACAGTTCTGAAAAAATAGGAAATGAGAATGAGAATAAATAATAAAATATATAATGGCGATGTGAGAGTGGGAATGGTGAGTAATCAAAAATAAGGTGAATAATACAGGTGGTTTAGACAGTGTTACGCGTGTTAGTGACCAGAATGAACTGCAACTGTGGGTCAGGAAGTCAGTGTTCTCAGAGAGATGGCGTGAGTAGAAAACTGTCCTGAATCTGTTGGTTTTGGCGTAACAAGTCTCTGTAGCGCCCCCAGAGGGGAAGCA
>NC_045746.1:23152753-23154169 GCF_008692095.1 Etheostoma spectabile | reverse complement strand
AGAGTATGTGTATATATTGTGTATATATTAGTGTGTATATTTCTGTTTTGGTTGATATTTATGTGTAAGCACAGTGTGAGTAACGATGCTCCAAAGACAAATTCATCGTATGTGTCCTCAACAATTCCCCCAGAGCATAGGCTACATTTGGTGCAACTGCAGTTTAATGAAGTGTACCATACTACCGTCACATGTGATGTCATGATAATGTCACACAGCAGCAGATGTACAGTAGGTTAGAGGTTTGACCTCTTTAAAAAATGTCTATATCTGAAATATGGGTTTCTTTTTAACCAAATTACCTCAAAAAATGGATTGGATTCCATACAACACACTTTTTGCAAATGCAATTGATCACTTTCATGACTTTGTGATTTAGCAGTGTCTGTCCAGCTCACTGTGGACATGTTCTGCTCTGTAGCAGGGATTTCCATGTGGCCTGCTATACTTCACCACTGAAAAGGACAGGCCTAATCTTGTCTTCATATTATCTATAACTGTCTACAGTGACTGTCAAAACTCTTTGCATCTTTGATCTACTTACACTCACACTGATTACCTTGTCAACTTCCGTTCATGAGACACGCTTTTATTGATGATGACTTATTGAAAGTATTTTAAAGCAATAGGCTGCCATAAGATTGACCAGCAGCAAACGACAGCATTTACAGCAAAATACCTGTTCTTAATGCTTATGTTCTTAAGTCTCTTTGATATACCCCTTAGTGGTCCCCCTATACTGTATCTGAAGTCCTTTTATATAGACCTTAGTGGTCCCTAATACTGTATCTGACGTCTCTTTATATAGAACTTAGTGGTCCCCTATACTGTATTGAAGTCTCTTTTAGTATAGCCTTAGTGGCCCCTAATACTGTATCTGAAGTCTTTTATATAGACCTTAGTGGGTCCTAATACTGTATCTGAAGTCTCTTTATATAGGCCTTAGTGGTCCCCTATACTGTATTGAAGTCTTTTATATAGCCTAGTGGTCCCCTACTACTGTATCTGAAGTCTCTTTTATATAGACTTTAGTGGTCCCTAATAAGGTATCTGAAGTCTCTTTATATAGACTAGTGGTTCCAATACTGTATCTATAGTCTTTATATAGACCTTGTGGTCCCTAATAATGTATCTGAAGTTCTTTTATATAGACCTTAGTGGTCCCCTAATACTGTATCTGAAGTCTCTTTATATAGCCTTAGTGGCCCCTAAACGATCTGAAGTCTTTTATATAGACCTTAGTGGTCCCTAATACTGTTTCTGAAGGTCTTTTTGATATAGACTTAGTGGTCCTATAATAATGTATCTGAAGTCTCTTTTATATAGACTTTAGTGGTCCCCTAATACTGTATCTGGGGAGGCTGGGGGTGTGGCCTTGACCAACTGCCACTTTGCTCGTTTGAAAACCATGATGTC
>NC_045746.1:23148038-23152743 GCF_008692095.1 Etheostoma spectabile | reverse complement strand
TCTCTCTCATGGGTGGGCCAAATTCTCTGAGCGGGCAAAGCAGAGAAAATGGAGGTAACATCCAGATTGGCTCATCTGAGCTTTCATTTTCTCAAAGGCAGGGCACGGTACCCAGGGCTCAGTTTACACCTCTGGCCATTTCTAGCCACTGGGGGACCATAGGCAGGTTGGGGGAACTCATATTAATGTTTGCACCAAGTGTACTGTATGTTCTTGGGGGAATAGTTGGGTCTCTGTAAATTATAGTGTGGTCTAGACCTACTCTCTCTGTAAAGTGTCCTGAGATAACTCTTGTTATGATTTTACACTATAAATAAAATGTAACTGATATATAATTTCACTGTTGTAGGATAAATAAAGGATTAGGAATCTTGAATTGTTGACATGTAAATGCCAAAGGACACATGGCTAAACCCAGGGGACAAAAAGAAATTGTAAAAAGTGACCAGTCAGTGATGCATGTCAAGGCTGTTTGACAGGATTCATTTAGCAATACTTCATCAACAAAGTCTGTATTAGTATGACAAGGCCATTTGTTTATCTTATTTTAATATACAGTCAACATTACAAGAGCAGCACATTTTTACAATAAAATAATAAATCAAAAGAACAATATTCTAAAGTAGCCAAATTCAGTTATTTAGTACATATATTGTTTAAGTGTCAGAATAAATATTTAGTTTGATGTTTTATGAATGGAATGATGTATACATTATTTTTTTCAGTTTCTGTCACCAATTGGACACTGAACATTAAAAAATGAATGATAATGGACCATCAGTGGTTTTGGTATGGGATGAAATCCGATTTGATCAGAAATGTCTGCAGATTTATATTGTGAGATATATATTTTTTTATATTTAAACAAACCTGTGTCTGTGAGTGTGACTGGCTGATGCATACTGGAGATTTTCTTGTGAATCAGTACCATCAGTAACATTTGAAGCTTTGAAGCCAATTTGACATAGCGGCCAAACAATGGAATTACAACTTGTGAGTCTTTCAAATGGGGCCCAAAAAGACTTTTCCTATAGATTTATACGGCGAAAGAGAAGTTTCACTATCATAATTGGATCCAGTCAGTCCAATAACATTTAGAAAGTCTAGAAGACTTTCTAAATCATTCTTTCTGTTCATTCAGTCCCTATTTAAGATAGTGGCTCGGCCGGTGGAGCTCTCTAGTGCGCCTGTTCAATGGGCCACACAGTGTGGAAGCAGCACCCATCAATGGAAGGTCATTTTATACAAGGAAGTTGAACCTTTTTGGCTTTATGCGCCACTGAGCATGCACACAGGCACTAGTCTATGGTAATGAGGTGTGGCAACAGGCTGTGACAAACCTTGGTTGATAAATCAGAAAATCATATTGGTCTTTTAGAACTTGGCCAAGGAAGTTCATTGGGAGGTAGTACGACAATAATAATCTCAACTTAACAGAAGGTCAATTTACTAGATTTCTTTCCAAACTTTCAACCACCTCTCACAGATTGGCAGATCAGCAGATAGAGTTTGGTCACTCTTATTTCTAATTATTAATATTTAAGTTAGACCATAAAATGTGGCTGAAAGACTAAAGCTAGTCAGTGGACCTTGAGTTAAAATTATTTACTTCTCTCAGAGCATTTCGAGATAAGGGACCAGGTTTATAATGATGAAATGAATAATGAACAAAAGACACTTGTGTCTACTATGTTCACACAGAAGACACTATGCATATGCTTTGGTCCATGCAAAAAAATGATCCGTCATAATGCAACAACACCTGTCTGAAAACAATGTGTCTGCAGGCCAAACATTGGCACCCCCAGCCCTAAATTATCCATAAGTCAAGTATTTTTAAATTGCCAAGTGCTTTTATTACAATGTGTTTCTATACTGATACATATTCTACTGTATTCATACTATCAAACCACAATGTGGCAATCAATCATATTCATCAATCACTGTAGGGAGCAGTTGGTTTAACTTGTGTGGACTCGTTAGACAGTTTTGAGGTGGACTTGAAAATTCTTTCTTTGTAACCAAGTTTGAATTTTTAAGGAAAGCAGCCTCAGGTTTAGTAAAACCTGGATGCTTTATTCAACCAGACATCGTTTTTGAGGACTTTTCCTGGAAAAAACTGTAATTTGGTTGTAATCATGAGGAAAAACCCAAAAACTTTCAGTTGGTACAATTTTGATTATTAATTCCAGTTAATATCTGGTTTAATCCAGTCACTTTTTTTGGTCGGATAGTCGGATGCATAGCAGTTTAGATAAACATGCAAAAATGTGACTGTATGTGACTCATTTAAATTAGTACCACAAAACAGTACTTTCTAGGAAACATCCTTGGAAATGATTAGGAAATGACAGACCGATTAAATGAAGTGTTACCAAATGTGAAAAGGCGCTCAGACAGCAGTAAGATAAAAAATAAATTAAAATTTAAAAAAAGCTGTCCTACTAACACACTGGATGGTACCAACTTTATAACTTCAAACTGAAGTTCAAAAGCAGCAGTGATAGAATGAAGTTGAAGATCGGCTTTAGTTTTCTAGACATTTTCATCAATAGAGAGGCACATATACACAGGTGCTAAATGCAAAGCATTTCTGGACACATCATGGAGGTGATGTGGTGTGATTGTGGAGAGATGGAGATAATCCTCTGGTGATGACATGATGATGAGTTTGCCATTATCTGAAAAAGCCTACTTGGAAACTTGTACCTCCCTGAATATGGGCAGAAGAGAACAGATAAATATAACATCTATTTGTGTTGTCCATGCTAAGATTAAAATAGTGCAAAGCGTACTCATTCATATTTAACACTCACAAAACACTAAGGCAATAAATAATAGTACTCAGGTATGATGAGTGCTTTGTTAATAGTTTTTCTATCGCCATAAATCAGTTTGACAGACATTGTGATATCTTCAATGAACTACACAGATACCTGAGGGAACCACAGAATACCATCAGCTGAAAACCAAATCACAATGTGCAACATAATTCTTCATGTGTAGAAAGACAAACTTGTGTCTGTCTTCCAATCCAGTGTTGGTGCATCTATGGTTGATAACAAAAGGCACAAATCACAAATATGCATATGGCTGATCTTTGTAAAGCAGCTGAATCAGATGACACATGTTTCCTCACACCGCTCATTTTACCAATCCACAGATTAACTGGTTGATACATTTATTCACATTTGGATCTATGTCAACAAACAATATTCTCTGTATAGCACAGTTGGGTTCATCCAAAGATTGTACCTTTTGACACTGATTACAATGTACCCTTTTATTGGGCCAAGTCTGTATGCCACAGGAGAGCAGATCTCTTTTCTACACAGTACACTCAGCCTACATGCTATCTAAGACCCAGTTCACGACGAGCCTGTTTGGAGCAGTTTCTTTTAACTCTGGTGTGTATCCTCCTTCAGTATGAATCACTGGCCAACTAAAGGCTTTGTACACATACACTTTACAGATAAATGTGTCTGGGGTGTGCAGTCTGTGCTGGGTTTTGGCTTTAAACGATAGGTTCTTATTTTTTCAAGCCTGTCTTTGTAAAATACACATGTATGCCATATGTTCTGTATGTTGAAGGAGTAATGGGTTGCTGTAATCACTGCTCGTCTGCATACTGGCTGAAAATACTTCACTGCTGTAAGAAACCCACAGACATCCTTCTGTGTAAAGTCACTTTCAAGTGCAGCTGAAGATAGTATGTGGTTTCTACAGTCTGACTAAGATAAATCCATGTAGGTTTTAATGCTACAAAAAACTGGCAACAAACGTCCCAGAAATACTGTCTTTGGAAACATAGAGGGAGTTTAGTATAATCCAATGATTGATTCATTTGACCAACTCAGACTGCTGAAGCCTCATATTAGCTTGGACTGCATATCACACATCACTCTTTTTTCTACATCACTGGCCGGTATGGGCAGGAGGGATGCTTACAGCAACTCTCATCTCTTTCAATGTGTATGTCTTTCATGCTCATGTTTAACAGAGTAAACGCAACACTTGTAAAAAATAAAATGAGACCTGATTTCCCCAGTGCATGCTGGGAGGGTTCCTGAAACACCTACCTGTAACTGTCATCACATGATCAGCACCCAGCCAATCATATAAATGACTGGTTTATGTGAATAATATATATTAATTGGCATGGGTTCAACTTTCTACTTATTTTGCCTTTATTTCAAATTAGAAGCGTACTGTTATCAAATATAACTTTAAAAAATGAATCCTCAAACTGCTTTCAAAGAAGCAAATAAGTTGGATCTGAATAAACAAGGTTAATTTAGCCTTATAACAGCATGATTGTCTGAATGGGGGCTCTGGAGGTACGGGAGACAACAACCCAGAGTTTAAATAAACTGCGAGGTACAGAGAGGAGCCCAATCCCAATATCCACCCTAAAGCGGGATTTATGGTTCTGCGTTATCTCAACGCCATGGCTACGTACATTGGTACGTGGAGATACTGACCCTATCAATATTATATTGACATCGTGATATGAGACTAGATATCGTCTTAGATTTTGGATATCGTAATATTGTAATTATTTATTGTAATATGGCATAAGTCTTTTCCTGGTTTTAAAAGCTGCATTAAAGTAAAGTGATTTACTTTTCTGAACTTACCAGACTGTTCAAGCTGTTCTATTATTTCACTTGTCCACATTACTGATGATTATTTATCTAAAATCTAA
>NC_045746.1:23147764-23148028 GCF_008692095.1 Etheostoma spectabile | reverse complement strand
AGATATTTTGTTAAAGCCCCAATTGTCAACCCTAGAATATTGCCGCAATATTGATGTCAAGGTTTTGGTCAAGAATATAGCAATTTCTGATTTTCTCCCTATCGCCCAGCCCAACCCTACGCTGTACCCTACGCCGTACCCTGATGTGCACGTCTCAAAAAAAATGTAACTATATGTCGCGGCGCCGGCGACACAAGTCCTTTAGCTGTGGCTTGGTAGCGTTACATTTCCCCCGAATCATTTCCTGGTTCTCCTTCTCCATAA
>NC_045746.1:23147653-23147754 GCF_008692095.1 Etheostoma spectabile | reverse complement strand
ATCAAGGAGAGGGTTAACTTTTCCTGGAACAGGGGAGACACTTTTGGCGTTTTTCCACTGCTGGTACCAGCTCGACTTGACTCGGCTTGACTCGCCTCGAC
>NC_045746.1:23124796-23147628 GCF_008692095.1 Etheostoma spectabile | reverse complement strand
GCAGTCTACGTCCGTTTTCCATGCAAATGAGTAACGCCTCAGCGTGGCTGGGCACATAGCTACGCGTGGGATGTCATTTTCAACGCAACTCACAACAGCACGTCGGCTACTCGCCACAGCCAAAAGAAATGTTTTGTTTCAAAAGAGCGGAAGGAAGCAACAAAAATCACCGCTAAAAAAACGCCAAGTTTGGGAATTCCTCCGGAGTTCAGACGTCGACATGACGGTTGTTCACAGACACAAAATGGTAAGTTAGTTTCCTGGTAACGTTAGCAACATTTGCATGTGTTCGGGGCCCCGGTCAGTATTTACTATAGTTAGCGTTATATAAAGTACATGAACTTTAGCACCATGATTACACACCAACATGTGTGCTGTGTACTGTTTGTGTTTCAGAGCATTCACGCTTTGCAAAATCGCCGCCGCAGACCGTCTGGTGGGCGATGTCCGACCGGTGAGATCCTGGTTCTGACCTACTGGGCTTCGTAATACTTTATGAGAGTCACGGAGAGGCTTATGACAACGACTGGATGCATCTGGGACAGCAGAGCCGGGGGGGACACTGCACAGGGTGCAGAGGAAGAAGACCGAGATGTGCGGGAGGGTTTAATGCGCTACTTGAAAAGCTAAATAAAAACTTTTCATTTGTCTTTTTTTTTTTTTAAACAGTGTGCAATATTGGAAAAACATAAAGCCCCTAATAGCCCTTAATAGAACAGTTGAAAAGTGAGAATAGTGCAGAGAGTAGATAATCTGTCGGTGTCTGGCTAGATTTTTTTAAATGTTCCGTTTGTTCTAGACACACTCTCCGCACTCTGTTTGCTATAAACGCAGTGATCCGACCAACCAGCAGTCTGCAGGTTTCTCTAGTCACTTTTGGGATCGCCTCGGCTCGCTTGGAACCTCGACTGAGGTGTACTAAAAAAGTACCTGGTAGCAGGTCCCAGGGATTTTTTTCGTAATGGAAAACCAAAAAGGCGAGTAGAGTCGAGGCGAGTCGAGTAGATACCACGCAGTGAAAACCGCATATGACTCCAGAGATGGTACTCGCCTCAAGGTCTTACTTGCTTTCCGACACACTCCCATAGGCGGCGCAGGGAGGGGCTTGGGGGTGCTGTAGCTACCCCTAAGATTCCCCCTTAGCACCCCCAAGAAATTGCTGTGGTTTTATTAGAAAAAGGGGGATTCTAAATCTCAGAGCAACCTCACTGAAACGTCGAGCAACCCCATAGAAAAAGCAAAAGAAAATCTCTGGTGCCACCATGCACATTCCCCACGCACACACACACTTGCCGGCCCTGCTATTCTCTTTAAGAGATCAACGCGCATAGAGGTTGACTCCTTGACGAGCGGGCCCGGGTCTGACTCCAACCTCCATCTTTTGCTGCATGTCATTCCCCCCCTCTTTCTGCCCTTTCATGTCTTCAGCCGTCCTGTCAAAATAAAGGCCGAAAATGCCCCAAAAATGAATAAATAAGAGATTGACGCACATCAACGCACAAGTATAATCAGGCCAAGTGTAGTCTACGATGAAAGATCTGCGTGTGAGCTACCAAAACCATAAATCCCGCTTAGGTTTAAACACTGAACCCACTGACTTTACTGAGAGGCTGTAATGGCTCCAAATGGTAAAAATGGGAAGCACTTTGGGGCAACATAGCAGTTATCTTGATTGACGCCAAGACAAGTTATGTATAATTGTGGTTTGGGACTTTTATATTTTACTTGTTATACCGATTTGAGATAAATGTCTTTCAAGCTTTTCACAGTGACTGTAGATTAAGCAGAATTAAAAGAAAAGCTTAATAATAAAATTAAGTGGCTGCATTGCTGATTTCATGTTTTTTTTTCAATGTAGCATCTAAAATCCTTAATGTAATGTAGTGTAGTAGTAAACTTTTGGGCTTCCCGCAACATCAAACACTATCAATTGTGGGTAATTCCCCTTTAGGCGAAGTCGCAGAGATGCGGGCTACGGAAAGGGTGCATAAAGGGTTCATAATGTCTGCAAGAAGCCATCGTGCACTTGACGATTTGACAATGGGACAGCTCTAAACCCTCACAGATTTAGCAGGAAGCACCTCAACGTCTGCGAGTCTGAGTGTAAATGTTGAGATTGGGCCATCCTCAGCATTCGACTAGAGAACAGAAAGGCACTCAGTTGTCTGCTCTGGAGCTGCTGATGGTTGTTTCATTAAGCAAACATGTTACTTTAAGATTTCTTCTGCGTGAAACTGTAGAGTAAACCTAATGTTCCACAATAACACATATCGTTAAATGATCAGTAAGCACATCACAGCACAGTGCTTATAAACCCAATAAATACAAAGCTTAGGGAGCATTGTGGTCAGGATCTTCATTGATTGACGTCAGCCTGTCAGTGATGAACAAAGGTGTGCGCTTTAGACAGAAAACTAAATTGTGACTTGCACTGTAGTATGAGGTATTTTGGGCCTTGGTGATTAACACCAAACCTTTGGTTACATACAGGGTAGCACTGTTTCATTACAATAACAACAACACTACTTTAAAGCTAAATATTTTTGGCTTTTAGTCTTTTGGTACCAAAAAAAATAACTTGAGCGAGCGTAATAGAAGGGCTAACCAGATATCATGCTAACAGTTTCAATCAACGTACAGTGAAGAGCACAGTACAAGCACAGAGAGACATAACACTGGTTTCCTTAATTCCACTTCTACATCAGTTCTGTTTTTGATAAGCAAAAGAGAACTGTAATGCTGTTTGTATTCAGTGTGAATTTACTAACAACATTTTCCGTTGAAGTTCTTTTTCTGACATGTTTTTCACTCCTGTATAACTTTTTACACGTTGTGTGTGAATGAATGCGCTCCTACAATTAGAAATCCAAATTGCATATAGGGGAACTGATTTCTGAAACACATCCCTGGATTTCTGCAGTGATACAAATGTCTTTCGGTCAGAGACAAGTTGATCAGAATATTTACCTTCAGAGCTCAAACTCCCTTGTCTTGCACTTTGAGATTAAAGCATCAGAAAAAAACATCAGCACTGATGTTGTTTGCTACAGACATTTTGGTTGCAGTGGTGTGTGCATGTCTGTGTTTGTTGTGAGGCAGCATGAGTGATGTGTGCATTGATTGTTACAAGCATAGTGTGTTGGTCATATGTTTCCTGTGTATTTTCATTGATTTGCTTGTGTATTAATTTTGTAGCGTATTGGCAACATGTGTCTGTGTGCACACATTCATCGAATCCAGATTGGAATTTTAAAATGGTCTTGGTCCTTAGTTAGAGGCCCTGGGTTTGCCAATGGCATAGTGTGCAACACCTCATCCAGAAGCTGCAGAGCGGGTGCAAGTGGACTCCACCCAGCAGGGCGTGGTTTGATGCTCTGCGGGGGTAGCGGGCCCCCAACCCTTCACAAAACTGAGCCGCAGGATGCACAGACGCCTAGGTCATCCACACCAATCCCAGCTGCTGCAGACAGACCTGCCAGTGAACACCAGAGAGAATCAGAAATATATCGATGGTGCTCCTAGGGTTGGGTATGTTTTGTCGGTGCTAAGACGGTACTTTAAAACGGTGCCTCACGATGCCTGAACCGAATATATACAATTATTTATAAGTCATAATAAAAATATAAAAAGAAGCACAAAAGGACAGATGGCGACATTAAAGTACGGCTTGTAAAGTAGGGCAAGCACAGATGGTAAAAGGGTATTTACAATAACTTAAAATACACACAAGGCTGGCGAGTTTTAAGTAAACGGTGTTGTTTTGACCCACCAACATTTCGTTCTTATTCGGTCTCGTTACCAAGTTTACGTGAAACGGTTCCCTGTTGGTACCCAACCCTAGTGCTCACTGCTCATCACAGTGGCATTCACAATGAAGTCTGAGAGAACGGGAAAAAACAACTGGAATTAAATGCAACAGTGACTCAGATTTGTCAAACAGTCTAGTAGAAATTTTGATTTCAAATTGCCATCTACCGTGTATTGTTAATGTTGAATGAATGTGAAACCATCAACAACACTTACTAATGCAGGTGCAATGCCTCCGACGCTGCCCGGACCTGGAATATTCCTGCCACAGCAGCTGCTGTGCAGCAGCTGCAGCCTGAGCGGTCGCTGCCTGCTGCTGCATCTGTCTGGGCACTGCCGCAGGTCAAACACCGGGTGATATACAAGCAGTTAGTATTACAACATAAATACATCTGAAGAAGCATGGCACCATTCATTCTTTAATAACACTTTCCAACAGTTTATTAGTCCCCCATTGCAGCTACCAATGGCTCATTTTAAATTAGTTTTTGCCATGCCACCTATTTCATTGCTGCTTAGGTGTTGGAACAAAATAACAAAATAGTTAAATAGTTTAAAAATAGAGAATATGTGTGTGCATGTCACAAAATGACTTCTGCGTGTGGACTGACCTTGATGTAGGCTCCAGGATAGATTTTGGCACAGCATCACCTGGTGCTCGGCCTGCCTCTCTGTCGAGGTAGTAGCTCTGTACAAACACAGCGTGGTCGCTCATACAGCGCATCCACACATCACCCCCCACGACACTCCAGCTGCACACCCTTCCCATGTGCAACCTGGACACACAGAAAAAAACATCAGGACAAAGACACGTGGAACTTCCTCTCATTTATTATTAAAAAAAAAAAATTATATGTGAATTCCCCCGATTTGACAGATGACAGCGTAAAGGCAGATTGGATGTAGGGGAGAGAGGGGTATGACTAGGGTTGGGTATCGTTTGGATTTTTAAGATTCCAATGCTGAACGGTACTTTTAAAATGATCTGATTCCTAAACGATTCTGGAAAAACTGAAAAGTACATCAAAGAAATTTAAAATTGCTTACAAGCACTAATATCAGTCTGGCACTGGCTTTAAAACAAAGGGGAAAAGGATTTCAGTTGTTTTTAACGCTTTTGATTATAAACTCATTTCAGATTTAAATCTGAAAAAACCATTCGGCATATTACATAATATTTTACGGCTCTCTAATGACCGATAAAGAATTTTTAGGAGAGCCATGAATATTATGAAAACACTTCTAGGCATTATCCAAACATAATCTGATTCAACAATCTATTCAAACTTTATTTTAGCAAGCTGGCATACATGAAGGGAGAGGCGGTACGTGGGGGAAATTAGAAACGTACACAATGCATGCTCTTGGGGGGAACTGATTGGGTCTCTGTAAGTTATAGAGGGTTCGAGACATCCTATATGTAAAGCGTCAAATTAGAGCCACAGTCGTGCTCATAAGTTTACATGCCCATGCTTAGTGACTAAAAAGAGGAATAAAAAATCATAATTAAAAAATGAGGTAAAATCCAACCTTTAGAAACACCAATTTTCTTGTGAATGAATAATGTATTGTAAATAAATAAATGTTCTTCCTTAAAACAGTGGGCATAAGTATACACACCCCTATTTTAAATTATATAGGGCAGGCAGATTTTTTTTTAAAGGCCGTTTATTTCATGGATCAGGATACTATGCATCCTGCATTCTATGCATTTATTTAAATACATTATTCATTCACAAAGAAATTGGTGTCCTTAAAAGTTGGATTTTACCTCATTTTTAATTAAGGCATTAAGATCAATTTCCAAAAGATGATTTTTTTATTCCTCTTTTTAGTCAATTAAGCAGGGCATGTAACTATGAGACACACTGTATGTTACCTCAACAGCTGCAGAAATAGTTTGCCGTTACGTGACATTTCATGGAAGGGTACCACACAAAAGATTACAGGACAATTAATTTCATTAAACATAACCAAATTACTGACTTTCCAAAGCGTTCAAGCTTTCAACGAAATGGCTACTTTAAATCTATTTAAGAGACACACCTGGCTCTCTCACTGCATCTGTGCGGGGGCGTTACTCAGCTGGCCCAGGCAAAAGCGATCGCCACCTGACGGGTCAACATAGCATCCACGGTTACACAGGGCAGCTGGAGGGAACCTTGAACTCTACCCACCTGAAGTCCATTTCAAAGTAGAGATAGAGCACCAAAACTCTGGTCCTGCATTGAAAACAGAGCAAGCAGTGTGTGACAAACCGTGATTTCTTTCCACCTTTATGCCGGATGTGACACATTCCACCCCAAACACATGCAGTGTATTTATCACCCAAGATACTGTGGATACATGGTCTAAAATGTCATTCTTAATACACATTCATCATATCTTACAACTACGGCACAAGCTCTACCTTTCCCATTTTTCCAGTCTTTCTGTATTAACTGTCAACGTAGACAAACCATGATGTAAACAGTGATACATATATGATACACAAGAGTCCTACTTACTGAGCACTGGGCAGCATACGTTAACTAACAGCAGTAAGCAAAAGTATATGCCAGTTTAAAAATACATTATGGAATCATGGCAACCATGTTCACAGTACATCATTGTGGTGTGTAATCCTTGCCTACCTGGATGGTTGGACACAGAAGGAGGGAAAGAAGTTGAGCCATGTGCTGGGGCCCTGAAAGCAGAGGGATAGTGCATTAATTATGAAAAAGTCTGACTTTGGAAAATCTCATGATAATATCAAACTAGAATTACTGCTTTGCGTGCATGCCTCAGCCACAGTCAAGATGGAGTTTGCATCCATGTCCGTACAGACTCATATAATATCATGCAGTGAAGACTTTGAAGGATCAATTAAATAAGATAAAATAAATATAATAAAGGATACATAATAAGGATTCATTAAAAGTATTTGTGTATTGTTTAGAAAAACGTGGACTACCTAAACACCTCAACCCAACAGCACAAAAGAGCCATACAATCGCCACAGTTTCAAGATTAGTGTCACCAATTTATTGTTTTGCATGCCAGACCCAACAGTGCTGTGGGCGGAAGGTCTGGCTACATCACACATACAGCTGGAGAGAAGAATAAAATGGTTTGGGTTGTTTGAATTTCTTTAAACCAATCACAATTGTCTTGGGCAGCGCTAATCTCGGTCGCAAAGACAGTGGTATGCAAAAGGGTAGGAACTTGTTTGTTGGAACATTTATTTAATTCATAATTAAATGAGGTTAACGGTTCACACACTACAGTAAGGGAGTTTTTTAAAATTGCTGGATATGGGGTTAAAACGTAACTTGCCCTTACCAGTGTGTACCTTACGTTGTGTGTATATGTCCATAGCAAATCCCCACCAATGCGTCTCAAAACGTTTCAGTTAGAGAGTAAATGCCATAACATTTTCTTTGTAAATCTTTTGGCTCACTTCACTTGTCTTGCCATTTTAGCCTGTAGCTTGCTAGCTCTGAGGTTCTGGTTGCTGTTTCTTAAACAGCCGGGGTTTATTAGGCAACACAGAGAAAGCGGAAGGTGGGGGACATCTGGCTCTGGTAAATAAACCGTGGTCAATCCAGACTTCCAATTCAGTATCAGACCAAAATATCAAATTAGCGTAAATAGTACTCTAGAGTGTACTCTGGAACTACTCTATTTGAAAGAGTCTAAACCTTGTGTTGTCCTCCCGGTCAAAAACAGACAAATATTTGACATTTTTGTCCCTTTTTCAGTTTTTCAAACTAATTACTGTACTTTTTGGAATTCATGGTCCAAACCCTCATTATATAGAATATACTTAATATTTGAGTAAAAAAAGTAAAAATTTGAATATTTGACAATAGTTAAGATCAGAGGAACGCACAGATAAGTTTAGTCAGGAATGAAAGTGATCAATTGTTTTGCAAGAGCGTGTATGGAATCATCATTTTTTGTGGTAATTTGGTTTAAAAGGAAACACTATTTCAGATATAGACATTTTTTAAAGGGGTCAAATTTGACCGAGGACAACAGGAGGGTTAAGATAACTCTTATACTATTAAAAAAAAAATGAATTGAATTGAAAGTACCTGACCTTTGAACGCCAAAATTTCATCTGTTCATCCTTGAGTCCAAGTGGAAGTTTGTGCCAAACTTGAAGAAATTCCCTTAAGAAGATTCTGAGCTATCACAATTTATAGAATGGTACAGAAGGACAATCCGAAAACATAATACCTTGGCACACTATCACTGGTGCAAAGGCATGAAAAGACAGCACAGCACAGAAATATATGAATCACCAGATCTTCGCTTTCACCACATCTGATCTATAATTATTAGTGAGGCTGAAATAACTTAACCTGACACTCCAGATGGCTTTTTACACACTGAGAAGCCTGGTTACTGTTGGTACCACGTCTCTCGTTTGATAAATAGTGTTGAGACTTTGTCCTCTGAATTAATATTTTTGACCAAATCACTTCCTGGGACAAAATGAAATATAGAATATACCTATGTATACCCAAGCACCACAATTTCTACAGCCAATGTACAGTAAACAGGATCAAGGTTATTTGACGTAACATAGTGAGATACATTTTCTACAAATGAATAACATCACAGCTACAATATAAAACACTTAATAAGGCAGTGTGATTTGGGGATGTCACAGAATAAAGTGAACATCCTGGGGAACTATTGGTTTGAAGGATATCTACAGTGGTTGTTGGGTGATGGAGGGGAGGTTGTTGGTGACCACGGCGTTTCGCTGGGGTCCAATGGGAGTGTAGGGGCTGTGCTGCTGCCTGTCCAAACTGCTGAATTACAGGGAAGTAAAGAATGTCAGTGTGACCATGTCAGTGTCCATCAACGTGCGATGCAAACAATTCAATGTTCATAATCCTCAATATATTGTTGATCATTCTCTTACTACACGCAAAGAAACCCTACTAACATCGCTTATGTGTTATTAACCACCTAGCCAAATCCTGGCTCCGTACAGAGTGGGTGATTTAACACCAACATGATGTTTGCGCTCTTTTGTTAGTAGTAGTAGCTTTTTATAATAGGGAGGGGTTTTGTTAATGATGCCGTACTCATCAACCAGTTTTCAGGCTGACAAAGAATCCTGGGCAGAGAAACTGTGTGAAATGGTTTAACTCCCCAATTCAGTCTATAGTTTGCCGCTTTTCACCTGATTTTAACAAGCATTTCTAACATGTATAAGAAATCACTGATTTAGCTTCATGCATACTCTAACACTGATTATAATCTGCAGATGCTTCCCCTTAAAACTAATGAACCTGTTGTAGGAGTATGGGAATGGTATTTCTGTCATATTGGAGTTGTCTAGGTGGCAGTCGTGGTTCAGCTGGGGGAATGGGGTGGTGAGTGGCACAGGGCTGTTCTGTTTTAAGAGTAAGAGACGAGCCGTGCGTGTATTCTTATACAAGTGTTTAGAAAACCCAGATAAAGCTACCTCCTGTCCACCTTTCCTTACTAATACCAAGGATATTACACCTGTGAGCTCTTGTGGTGGAAGAAAGGGAATATCCTCTGGACTCCAAATCACCTTGTTTATGTCTCTCCTAAACTTGACACATTACAGTATTCAGTTACTAAAAACTTTGATGTTGCTGATATATTCTTAAGTAATATCTACATTTTATATTTATTATTATCTGTACTTGGTAATTGTAAAGTTTTCCATCCCCTGGAAAACAAAAAAAGTTCGAGAGCTTATAGGAAGTGCCTCAGAAATGTCAAAGCAGCTTAATACTCATTCCTCAGAGGAGTAGAAGAAGCATTGACAGCGAGTCATAGCTCTATTGAGCATGTAGCTCTAACGCTTTTCTCCTTTTCAAAAAATATCCTTTTTTTGGCATATAAGGCCATTATATAATAGAACAGTGAAGACACTGAAAGGGGGAGGTGGAATGACATGCAGCAAAGGGCCGCAGAGACTGAGCCCTGTACATGGGGCATACGTTCAACCAGGTAAGCTACCCAGGCACTCCATCTAGAGCTTCTTTAATGATAAAACTATTTGAGATAAATTCATCACATCTTGCCCTCAAACGGTTCCAGTTTATCTTTAAACACAGAAATGCTAGAAACGCTGTAAGACCTTAGATATAGAATGTTTTCCGCAACCTCACCAATTAATGCTGAAAGTTTTTTCAACTAAGCCATCTACCTGTCTCTTAGACCCCTTCCAAACTATGCTACTTGAAGATGCTTTCCATGCTTAATACTCTTTACTGATATGATTAAATATGTTTAAGTAAGTTATGTCCAGTGTCTTTTAAAGTAGCTGTGATAAAAACTCTCCTTAAAATCCCAACTTGAGTCAAAGGTCTTAGCAACCATAGACCTATATCTAATCTCTCCATTCGTCCAAGATCCTTGAGAAGGTTGTCACTATCAGTTGTGTGACTTTCTACTAAATAGTATTTGAGGACTTTTTGGTCCAAATTTGAGAGCTATAGCACAGAGACGACACCGCGTAAAAAAAAAAATTACAAATTACCTTCTAAATGTGCTGTTCTAGTTGAGCTGTGGCGTAAGCAGGCTTTCGCCATAACCTATGTAAATGACTGAGGTTTTACTTGTGTGGCATTGATCTCTCTAAAAGAATGCATGACCGGCATGTGTGTGGCGGGGGAGGTGTGTGGTAGAGTGAGAGAGGACTGATGGCAAATAGCATTGGAGCGAGTACTGAATTTAAGTATAGTGAGGAAACAGTGTCTCCCCTGTGTTATATGACAGCAGAAGGGTTAACCCTCCCTTGATTTAATGTTGTGATGGAGAAGGAGAACCAGGAATGGGTAGGGGAAATGCAATGCTACCAAGCCACGGCCGAGCGATGTGCGTTGCAACAATGCGTAGTTAAATTTTTTCAGAGGGAAATCAGGCTTGGCGTAGGGTTCAGTGTAGTCGTTTAAGTACTTTTTAGAGGGTGGCAGTAGTCAGTCCATAGGGAGTTGGGTTGGGAAACGGAGGTCACTGGTTCAAATCCCCGTATGGACCAAAAGTTGGGAAGCGTGGATTGGTGGTGGAGAGATGCCAGTTCACCTCCTGGGCACTGCTAGGTGCCCTTGAGCAAGGCGCCGTACCCCAACCGCTCAGGGCGCTGGTTCAGCTGGCAGCCCACTCACTCTGACATCTCTCCATGTATAGGCATGTAGAGGTCCTGAGCATGGTGTGTGATTTCACGCCTGTGTGTAGTGTAGACAGAGTGTAGGCAGTAATTTCCCCATTGGGGATTAATAAACAAATTTTATTATCTTTATTAACGATCAATCAAATGCACGTTAAAGACATGGTGTTCCACAAGGCGTGGTGCTTGACCTAATCTATTTAGCTTGCATATGCTGCCTCTAGGAATATTTGACGAACTTATTAACGTGACTGATGAGATGATACCCAATTTTATGATCGATCAGAGAAGAACCAATACTTAGTTCAACTTCAAGCATGCCCAGGACATCAAATATCCTGGATGCCTCCATTTTCAAAGCTAAACTCAGACAAAACTTATTATAAATATTGTACTCAGCCCAAGCACCTCCAAAGCATTATCTAAAGATATGACACAGCTCTTAGTTATGCTGCTTTGGTTTAGACTGCCGACAGACGTTCTATGACACAGTGAGCCCTCTCTCTTCTTCCTCTATCTGGTGCAGTCATGTCCCATTAATGTGTGTTACTAACTTAGCCTCTTCCCGAAGTCCTTTGCTTTTTGTTACCTCACAGATGTCCTTGGATGTGGTGCACTGGATTGAGTTTGCAGCTGCTGCCGGTGGCTGCTGACGCCCTGCACTACTACTACTATATTATTACTAGTCATAGTTCATCATGCCAAATGCTATAATCATTATAAATCTATTCTGTATGATTGTCTGTGTATGTGTGTTGTGGTGTGTGTGTGGTGTGTGTGTGTGGTGTGTGTGTGTCACCCCCCACCCCTGCCCAAAACTGGCAGCAGCGTCAGATGGCCGCCCACAAGAGTCAGTTATGTCAAGGTCTCCGCTGTTTAAAGGATGCCACTGTCACACCAACATGCTTTACCCAGGGGGAATGTTGTGTCTTTGTGAATTGGGTTGTAAGTGTGGTCTAGAACTACTCTATCTGAAAGTGTCCTGAGATAAACTCTGTTATATTGACACTGTAAATAAAAACCAACATGAAGTGTGTTTGTGTAACTCACTGTGGAGAGGCAGCCTGGACTCGAGACTGTTTATTCTGCTGTATCCGTTCTGTCCATGCGAGTGAGAAGGAGGTAGGGAGGGTTGTTGTGGGTGGGGGGTTGCTGGGCGCCTGTTGCTGAGGTGGGGTTTTTGGGTTGGGGTCGGAGGCGTGGTGCCGGGGTCATAATTTGAGCTTGTGGAGATGCAGGTTGGAGAACGGCGGCACCGTGACGCCCTGCAGGGGTAGCATAGACAGGAGACAGCCGACACTGTAAGGAGAAAAGGGAACACATCCAGGCTGACTTTTACTTTTAACCTGCGTTTGAGAGTCCACATTCAACAAAGTAGCTGCAGCTGTTAGCAGTGTTCGCTCCTCCTAGCTCATACATAGTATTTATCTGCTACTTAGACAAAATAATGCACATAGATCAACCATAATAAGCAAGTGCTGATATGAGTGGGCCTGTTCCGACCTGGGTTTACCATCCATCTTGAGTGATCCGATCACAAGTGGACAGCCCTAGTACGTGTGTTTGTCTAACGTCTGTAGGAACGATCTCGAATGCAGTTGGAACTCACCTTCACCTGCTTATTGCAAATAAAAACTTACTAATTCTGTTGCATTGGCAGGTTGTGTGTTTTATTAAATCTTAGTAATCTTCGCACATAAATAAGTGAAAATCAACGAAAACACAGCCCACAGTCGGTCTGTGTGCTGACCATAGACTGTCGGCTATTAAGAGGATGCTGACATAAAGAGGTCTCTGATGGGCAGCCGGACCTGTGCTGTGAGAAAAAAGACTTCTTAAAAGTCTCTGGTTCAGCTACTTAGTGTGTGTGGTACTTATAATGGACGTCTTGTGGTTTGAAGTTTAGTGTTTTTATGACTGCTTTTACCTCAGTTTGTGAAGATTGTCACCGTTAGTGATGTAGAATGTGGCAAAGTGAGGCTATAATCTGACCCTGCTCTAACGCCTCCCACAAGGTCTGTTGGTTTCCCTGCACCCTTACTGGCAGACGTGTCTATGTCCTAGTTTCACCTGTACATCTAGAGCTTTGTGATTCAAGCACCAGGCGAGGGATGTTGGTCGGAACCAGGTCGGACGGGGTGATAGTACACGATTACAGCATAGAATAGAG
This sequence comes from Etheostoma spectabile, assembly GCF_008692095.1. NCBI lineage: Eukaryota > Metazoa > Chordata > Actinopteri > Perciformes > Percidae > Etheostoma > Etheostoma spectabile. Next base: position 23,134,507 of record NC_045746.1, on the reverse strand, counting down.
TAATTTAAAGCATGACTTGGGGTTGTGAGCACAGGCAGGTTAGTGATTGGTGAAAGTGGGGGTAATGGGGCTCAGAGGACAACTGTGGGGGAGGCAATGTCTGGCCATTAGTGGTCTGGGGAGGACAGCCAGGGTACGACTTGGTGGTCAGACAGGGCAGTGCCCCGGTGGGAGGTCCATCTGATAACAGGCATGAATGTATTCCTCTTGATCAGGCCACCTGGGTGCTGCAGGAGGCCAAGAGGAACAATGAATATGCTATGCAGTAAATTTGTGGGACATAGAGTGTATGAAAAAAAAATCAGTGGCATCAGAAAGATTGAAAAACAAATATCATGGGTGGACATCATAAAACTATCATTGGTGTTCAGGCAATAAACATCAAACAAAAAGCAAAGCATTACTGGTTATTGAGATTCAAGCTCATAATAACTAGACCTAAAAAGTCCGGGTTCATTTTGGTTCTGAACTGACTGATTCTGTGGCATGACATTTTTAGACCTTTCAGTCCTTTTTTTTGCAGAAACTCGTTCAAAAAAGCAGTACATGCAAACTACACATTCCTTTAGCCAACACATATAGAAATGAACCCTCATGATAATCTATTTACATGTGAAGTGATGTATACCCAAACATTTTCTTCTGTAATCCACTGACAATATGAATAAATTGTCTTTCAAAGAACATGTATATTACTACAGTACCATACATTCAATGTTGTGTACAGATCAACACAGCACTTGAAACTAAGGTTGTCTCAGCTGTTGGTCCTAAATAGTTTGGTTCCTAAAACATGCTCGTGTGTTTATGAGTGCATAGATAGACTCAGGAGCAGTTGCAGCCTTACAGAACATTACGATGTAACAGTGAAGTGACCTTGGGTATAATGCCACTACTATCATATAATCCTGTATTATAAGCGTAGGAATTCTGAATTATGGCCAACAAAGCGTTTTTGAGGTCCAGTTGACATCATCCTTCGAAATCTAATTCAGTCCATCCAATTTGACAGATAGTTCCTTCAGGGTGTCCGAGATATGGCTTCACGCAATGGGACGTACGTACAGACAAACTGTCCACGGTGGTTGTCGGAACAGAGACATAAAACGCCGATCACAGTGCTTACTGCTCTGTCCAGAGCTGCGTTACCACACGGCACGCCAAGTAGATGATGGCAATCTAACCCTATATTATATATAGTATACAGTATACCAGGGATTGCACAAATAACTTTCGGCCTGTAATTAGGGCTCTTTTTGAGGTGGTGGTTTCCTACCAACATTAGAATTTTTCCACATAATCAAACACCTACACTTGCACTGGGGCTACGTGTCGAACTATGACGCACGGACTTGATGACGGGGAAGTGTTTACTGAGGGACTTCATTGCAGGCGGTGCTGCAGAAAGTGAAAATGGACCTCGTGGATGCAAACAAAATGTTTGTTTGGAGTTTCTTTCACGTCAAAAAGAAGGATCAAGTCGAGCTGATACAGTACAATTTGCAATGCAGATTTTCATGGCCGGCACGGAAACCTAAACAATACCACAACATCGGCGCTTTTAAAACACTTGCGAGTATGAAACATCCGAATCGTATACGCAGTTGTGCAAGAGGAGATATCTAAGACAGCAAGCCAAATGCAGACAACTTCAGGTACGGGCAAGGAGGACTTGTTTAATCCGCGACCATGACCAAATGTGGGCCTTAGATAAACCCCACGAGCCACAGCTATTCATGCGGCAATTAAATATAACAGGCAATATTTTGGAATTGATTGGCGTGAGATTAAACATAGGTCCTATGGTAATAAGAATAATAGTTTTTCCTCCTTAATTGTCTTCCTGGGCCATAATGTTGCCATTCTTGTTGTTTTTTTTACTTATTAAATAAAAATAAACAAAAAAAATACACTGCGTGTGACACTTACTGTGTAATGAAACTGCAGGATGGAGTACGGTATTGGTATTATGTGAATTCAATGAACAAACGTGTTCATTTTATGTGTCGATTTTTTGCACCAAATTATAACAGGTAGAATCGCTGTAGAGTATCTATAAGTATCGGTATTAATAAACCGCCAGATTGGAGTGGAATACAGTACTACACATCCTAATACCATACCAGGCTGGTTGTAACGTGTGTGATGTTCTGTTTTAGAAGGACTAGCGGAAGGTCCACGGCGTCAATTCCAACACCGTCAGTTATTACAGTCAGCGCGGACTGGAACAAAAACACTGGGAGAGGCAAAGAAAATGGTATAAACATAAGTAGCGTGCGACAGAGCGGCCACCCCACACAGAGAGGGCAATCTTCTTGGGGGAGCCGTGGAGGGACAACACGCGATCACAGTCCCTCTCAAAGTGGATTTTGCTTGTCCACAGACTACGAGGAACTTTCTCTGTATTTCAAACTCGAACTTTGCAAGTGCATACATAAGTTTGCGGGTTATTGCTAAGCCAAACTACCCACAAAAACATGTTGTCAATAAAGTTTGTTTTTGCTGTGGAAAAAACAAAAAAAACTATTATTTATTCAACTTAATGTACATGTTACTTCATTATGGCATAATACTATTTTAACGTTGTCTACTGTTCTTTATGTTTATGAAAACCTTCAGTTCACATTGACTCACATGCTTATCCAAATAAGGCCAGTCACAGTAGATGTAAAAGATATAGTTAAACGCTAAGTTTCATCGTGTAGTGCAAGTTGGAGTAGCTGATACCCAGACGGAAATAGCAGTCCGCCTCACAACATTGAGCGTTGGGAAGTTTGGCTGGACCTTGACTTGCTTGTGGACGCAACTAGCATTCTACCAGAGCTGTTTGGCAATCAAATTGTCATGGCTCGTAGGGGCTGTAATACAATGTGGAGAATCAACCACGTCACCAAAAATACGTGGGGTGGAATTGTGTTTACAACAAAGACGACCTGCCGCTGGAGAATTGGAGTTGTGTGACTCCGCCGTGTGTCTGTTATAGACAGAATACAACAGGGCGATTATTTTAAAAACACAGAGAAAGCACGCAATGCAAGGCTTTGCGATCAGAAAGAAGTTTTGCCGATATCATCACATCAATCGTTGAGGCTGTCTGATTGGTTGTAGGTCTACCAATTGAGTGCAGGGCGCATTTCTCTGGTTGAAACACGACCACCACGCCAGTAGTCAGACTCAATATTCTCGGCACTAGGTCTGAGCGCCTTCTCTTATGGCAGTGCAGCGTGGTAGTAGGTTGGAGGGCAGGAAAGCAAGAAAGGCGAAGTTGCATATCTTTTTAAATATGATGTGGGCAGGGAGATGGAACTACATGTATTTTGAGGCGCGAGCCAACTGTCGAGAAGACACAAAAGAACATGAGCAGCATACTTCAATAACTCAATACAGAAAATAAGCATCAGTCAGAACATCACTACAACAAGAGTGAGATAATAAGCGTTTGTTGAACTATGCATTAATTATTCGCGTGATAAAACTGAGACACTTTGTGCACGAGATTGTGAAAACTGTGAAGAAAGTAGGTCTGACCTACCGATGACCGGGACCAAACCTCTCATAATGGTAGGGGGTGACAACATTGTATATATCGGCAAAGGCGTATTGGCAGAATTTTGAAAGCTTGAGTTCATTTTTGTGGGGCAGCAGCCAGACGCCACAGCGTGCATAAATGACTTGTGGGAAAACCTGTCCTTCCTGCCACTGAGGAGAGAGGCAGAGCATCATTATACCCTTGTCATGCTCACGAATCTTGTTCTTTTAAGCTACTAACATCCAAGCTCTATTGTGTCTCGCAGGGACTCCACATGTTATATGTGTGATTCGGTAACACAGGGTTCCCTATGCCAACCTTAGTGGCGGCAAACATAAAACATGTTTTTTTTTCACTCTTATCCTAGTCAGTGGAAAGTATATTTTCCTTTGATATTAGCGTGTCTACTGTTTCTTGCCTGCTGTCTGAATGACAGATTTGTTCCAGAGGCCAACTAACCTTAATTCAACATTTACACAAAAACTACCGAGCGGAGCAGAGGCTTCAATAGGTATTTGATGTTTTGATCTTCCTTCGGAAATTGCCAGAACAATATATACTGAATAATGGCCACGGATTTTCTACTTAGGAGATCAGTTTTTTATTACTAGTTGGTTGGTTTGTGTTCGTCTGTAAAAGGATTACGAAACAAACTACTGATTTCATGAAACTTGGTGGAAGGGGTGAAGAATGTGCCAAAGGAAAAAAACACCCTTACAGTGTGGGAGCTGATCTAAAATTTCGGGGGCAAGATAAATAAATTCATGGGCATTAGAGCACCAGTGGTGGTATTTTTGGCGTTCCCATCTGGTGCCAGTTGCAAACTCGGAAGACGCAGACAGAAACAGAACAGACATTTGATTGTCACAGTTTCTGTTGGAGTCGATGTGATACTAAATAATTGATAGATTGTGTGCGTCCAGGTCTCTTTGGAGTAGTTGAGCTGAGGGTAAAGTGCTGACATGGTCACATTTTGGTTGCATCAGATTTAGCCAACGCACGGACGGTTTTGAGAGGGGATTCAGTTGATTATTGTGTGTCCCGAGGGAGCAATCCGGACCCAGCAGCACATCAAGGACTGTTTATTTTTCTATATTATTGTCACACGTGCGTATTAAATAAATAGTAATTAGGCGGCCGTGTAATAACAGCATTGGGTAGAACACAAGCACACAAATATTAACATTATAATAACAAATTACTTTTAGAAATTAAAATCTGACAGGGTTGATGCAGGACCTGAGAGTGTTAGGGGTGTCATTTGCAATTGAATGACTGACTCGCTCTACATTATCACATCTACTGAGCACAAATTCTAACAGGCTAACAGCACATTACCGGCGGCCTGGGAACATCTATGCCCCGCCAAAGCTTTCAGTCCTGCTCGCGCTCTCATCGAATAACTATCAACTTCAACATTGAACTGTGACAGACCCCATAGTATCGTTCTGGTCTTTCAGCAATCAACGCCAATTTACTTAGCAGGTAACTTCTAAACCGGCTTAGAGACAAATCAGACACCTGTACTTGCCCCCTGGATTCTGTAAGCCAGGCCCGTGCTCACACACACAGCTGAGCCAAGAGGTGTGCGTACACAACCCACCGTACATTACTGGGAACGATCCAGAGAGGATACCGTGCTGGCACAGAGGAAACTAATGCTAGGGGCCGTTAATGCATGTAGGCTACAATAAAACATTTGAGTAAAAAGTCAATAGGCAACTAATAATATCCACTTACTGTATACAAGCATAACTATGAAGGGAAGCAATATTTCAATCTGCTTGTTTGCACAGTCACCTAGTCCACCACGCGTTTCGACAAAAACCGCTTACTCTGTAAATAGCAAATGTTTAAAACACGCTAAAACAAAAGCTGTCGGTTGTAGTCCAACTGTTTATTTACTTTGCAGGGAATCGTGAATTGGAAAAATCTTTATAAACCTTAACTGCTTTTGGCTAAAGAAAAATCCCTCTTCGCTGAGAGATAAATCTATGGATTTTTGAAGACCAAAAATAGAATGCATGTGTACTTAATGACCCAATTGTTCACGTTCTTTATATTGATGATGACGCTGGTTTGTTTATTGTTGTTTTGAACCAGGTTTGGTTATTCAGTCCATTCATATTAAAGCTGCTGTTTTCCACAGTCCAACATTTTGCCTCAGCCTTCTTGAAAGTGGCCATTTTTCCCTGACACCAGGCCTTTCTTTCTGCAAGCATTTTCCACCAATCAGGACACTGCATACTACAACAAACCCTGTTTCGAATCAAGACTTTAACCATCGTTTCCTAACATTATCTTCATGTTGTACCCAGTCATTATTGCATTGGTACTGTATTATTGTAATATTGTGTAATTAATTCATGTTCATGGACTTGTATATTGTGTGGGTTTTGACCTGGGAACTTATGAATGAGGGGGGGTTTACTGGCCAAACAGCTTCAGACGGGTAGGGAGTATCAGAAGAGTGTAGTTAATTTGTTGTTTGAGTTCTGTGTGTTTGTTTTTGTTTTACACATTGAGTGCCTTTTTATGTGTGGGTGTGAATGCGTGGTTCTTGGTGTAGTTGTTGTTAGTTATGGTTCTTAATAGGTGATAATGGTTCTTGTAACATCATTTTATGTAAATGTTTTTGCCTGTTATGTTTAATTATGGCAATTAACAGACAGATTTTTGTTAACAAATGTTTTTCTGAAACATCAAGGACATTCAAACGGTGATAACTAAAACAGATATACACACACACATGTGTTACATGTGTAATTATGTTACACTGATAACAGGTGCATAACAATGTATTGAAACAGCCCTAATACTACACGATAAGAACATCTGGTATGTACCACCAAAGTGACCATTTAAAAAACCTATAAATATATAAATAGATAACTGCATATGACACTGTTGTCCAAAACCCACACAATTCAACAGAACGAGACAGGCATCTAAGAAGTTTGTCATCCATACTGTCTGGCTTGATGTCACCAAGTGGTGTCCATTTATAGGGGATGTTTTCAACCCTACCCATTACCCCTTGGTTCAAGGGCCAAGGGGTAGGGTAAGGGGAGAAGGGGTTAGAGGTAAGGACCGCGAAATGGGATTTAGACTTACACCTTCCCCCCTCCGATCTATTCATAATCTCTTAAATTATTTGTGATGTAAGCTGAAGGATGAATGATCTCGCACCAGCTACCAGGTTAGCCACCTGCATTGCAGAGGTGCACGGACCTGCCAGCCGTCGTCCGGTCCTGGAGGGTGACACACTTGCTGGGATGGACACATGGTGGTGATGGCCGGGATGAGCGAGTTCCAGCTCTTCCTTTTCTCCTTCAGCTTTTTCACCAGGCTCTCGATGGCCCGTTTGCGACAGCCCTACGTTTCATCTACCGCACTGCGGGGCACATTAAGCTGGGGACGCTGCTGAGGCAGGCGGTCATGCTGCTCGGAGGTTTCAACTGAATGATGCTGTTGCAACAAAACACAAAGAGGAAAGACTGTTATGCTAAAGGTCCAATAGTAAATATTGAGTGTAACAATAGATACTAAGGAAACATGCTAAGTTAAATAACTCTTTCTGACACAATGATATGCCATCTTTTCACTTTTGAAATTCCATTCTGCAAAGAATTTCTGTTAGTGTTTTGGCCGGTGTTGTTCTGCAACTCTCGTTGACAGCCAGACCGGGGGCCTGTTGAACGAAACTAGGATAAGGATAAGCCGGATATTCAAGTTATCTGGATGAATTTAGTCTTGGAACACAGTGGCACGAAACCAGAGGAATTAAGGACCAGCCAAGTTCCTGGCGATTTATTCTTTGCGGCATTAGCTGTGCCAGAGCAGGCTACAGCGGGCTAAGATATCCTGGAGTTTTTCATTTTTTACATGTCGTCACACTCAGCTGCTGTGATCCGAAATAAACGTTGTTTAACAGTTATGCGTTGTCGTCTGCACGTGTTCGCTTATTGTTTAGTAACATGCATTAGCCACTTGTCAGTTGTTTTTGCGCGTTGATTTAAAACCTACTTACAGTGTTTTAGATGTTTAGGAAAGGGTTGGCCAAGGCACCCTGAGGCGGAGTGGGGACTTTTCACGGTGGGACGGGTTAGTGTGTCCGAGGCTGCTGGCGTGCGGCGATGCACGGTGGCCCGGGGCTGCGGCCGGTGCATGGTGGCTCCGGTGGCCGGTGGCTATTGCCTGCCAGCGAATTGCGAGTACGCGGGTCGTGTCCACCTCTCTCTGTAAAAGTAGAGAGGAGCAGAGCCAGCAGAGTACGTTGTTCTCAGCTTCAGTTTCTACCGGACGCTCCGGAGATTACGTGTAACGATATTAAGTTTTTTTCTAGCGCTAGTCCAGATGATAATATGGAAGGGAATGGCAGAGACCTATACAACATGATTTCATTTTATTGTTGCTTGTCCTTCCTAATAAGGGTAGTTGTGTATCCTTAATGAAGTGGGCCTATTGTTTTTGTTATAGCTTCCATGAGTTTATAACCTTCTCAATTAGTCTCACAATCACCGGGACTAATAACGTGGTCTCTATGACAGCCCGTATTAGTGTAGTTTACTTAATCTCACCGGGAAACACCCAAATGCTTCTTAATCTTTTATTTTGGGGCGGTCAACTATAAAGAATAAAAAAACATGAATCTGTTTTACATATATGTTCACAGAACGTGTATTGAAGTAATTTACTTTTTTTTCTATTGTGTCCCTTTCTGAGGTTCGTGAACCTTAATTGTACAAAGAATTAGAATAGATTATAGAGATTTGTGCATGGTGTAACATGTTCTCACGTTGGGAATAAGGGTTTGAACATTATAGCCTAAAGTCCGTAGGTCCAGTTCCCGAGGACATTAGTTCCTATGCTACTTTTGAGGCAAAAGTAGATAGTTTTAACCCACACACATTAAGTCGGGTCGCATGGCGGGTTTTTCTCTCGTTTGATAAGAGCCGTATTTCCCTTTTTGCTATTCTTCCCTCCTCGTTATTTCAATTAGAGAGGCTGCTCCTGGGGTGAAACATTGTCGCTGCGTCTTTCATTTCTGCTCAGTAAATCTGTGATCGACAGTGGTCTATTTGAGAAAGCCGTTGAACGTGCACTTATCTGGCTATCTACACCTGGCTGACATAGCTCCCACCGTTATATGGATCGGCAAACGTGCAACCGATTAAGCCGGGATGAGCAGGTCACACTAAGTCAAGTGCGCTTTTTCCTTAGCCTGGATACTTTATGCTACTTTCGTGCAACAGGCACCGGGTTGCCAGATTTACCTGTAAAACGGAAACCAGTCCACTACAGCTATAAGTGTAGTAAACCACCATGAAAGCCGCAAACACCAAACGGATCAACAGAGATAGATTCTACCAAACCTAAAAAAAGCCGAGAGTGTTTCTAACATGTTGCATGACAGCTAAGTTAAAAACCCCAGGTAAAAATGGCGAGTATTTGAAAGATGGAGACAGCTTAGATCCCAATGAAACGCCAAGGTGGCATAAATCCTCTGAAAGGGAAAGCATTAGCTTCAGGCTAATTTATCACGGCTTATAGGTACGGCCATTTTATGTCATTTCAAACATGTGTGATGACTCAATTGAAGAATAAGCTACCTAGTTGGTTGACTCACAAAACAATTGAGAAAAGCAGTAAAGGGATCCTGACTGGGCATGACTAACGCCGACATGCTAGCTCTGATAATGTTACTGGAAGACAGGCAAGCGGTCACGACTGTTAAACGTGTCGCCTGTTTTACCCGGGGGGGGTTGGTGTACTTTGGGAAGAGAGGCCCATAAGTTAGCAGTGGTTTAAGATTATTGTTGTAATCTCAGCAAGAAAGTGTGTAGTGGGTGGACACCAAGACGGCAAGTAGTGGTAATTTCAGCCGTTCCTACTGTAATCCTAAACGAGAAAGTGATGTCTGTCCGTCCGGTGGCGAGGATGGCGAGATTGTTGTGTTTTTGCGGTTATTATCGTAATCTAAAACGAAAACGTCTGTCGTTAGGTGGCTAAAGAGCCCACCGGTGGAGTACAGGCTTTTATTGACTGTCAACATAGGTAACGCCTCAGCGTGGCTGGTCACCATAGCTACGCGTGATGATGTCATTTTCAACGCAACTCACAACAGCACGTCGGCTACTCGCCACAGCCAAAAGAAATGTTTTGTTTCAAAAGAAGCTGAA
>NC_045746.1:23112812-23124786 GCF_008692095.1 Etheostoma spectabile | reverse complement strand
AAAATCACCGCTAAAAAAACGCAAGTTTGGGAATTCCTCCGGAGTTCAGACGTCGACATGACGGTTGTTCACAGACACAAAATGGTAAGTTAAGTTTCCTGGTAACGTTAGCTAACATTTGCATGTGTTCGGGGCCCCGGTCAGTATTTACTATACGTTAGCGTTATATAAAGTACATGAACTTTAGCAACCATGATTACACACCAACATGTGTGCTGTGTACTGTTTGTGTTTCAGAGCATTCACGCTTTGCAAAATCGCCGCCGCAGACCGTCTGGTGGGCGATGTCCGACCGGTGAGATCTCTGGTTCTGACCTACTGGGCTTCGTATAATCTTTATGAGAGTCACGGAGAGGCTTATGACAACGACTGGGATGCATCTGGGACAGCAGAGCCGGGGGGGACACTGTCACAGGGTGCAGAGGAAGAAGACCGAGATGTGCGGGAGGGTTTAATGCGCTACTTGAAAAGCTAAATAAAAACTTTTCAATTTGTCTTTTTTTTTTTTTTTAATAACAGTGTGCAATATTGGAAACAACATAAAGCCCCTAATAGCCCTTAATATTGAACAGTTGAAAAGTGAGAATAGTGCAGAGAGTAGATAATCTGTCGGTGTCTGGCTAGATTTTTTTTAAATGTCCCGTTTGTTCTAGACACACTCTCCGCACTCTTGTTTGCTATAAACGCAGTGATCCGACCAACCAGCAGTCTGCAGGTTTCTACGTCACCTTTTGGGATCGCCTCGGCTCGCTTGGAACCTCGACTGAGGTAGTACTAAAAAAAGTACCTGGTAGCAGGTCCCAGGGACTTTTTTTCGTAATGGAAAACCAAAAAAGGCGAGTAGAGTCGAGGCGAGTCGAGTAGATACCACGCAGTGGAAAACCGCCATATGACTCCAGAGATGGTACTCGCTCCAAGGTCTTACTTGCTTTCCGACACACTCCCATAGGCGGCGCCAGGGAGGGGCTTGGGGGTGCTGTAGCTACCCCTAAGATTCCCCCTTAGCACCCCCAAGAAATTGCTGTGGTTTATTTAGAAAAAAGGGGGATTCTAAATTCCAGAGCAACCTCACTGAAACGTCGAGCAACCCCATAGAACCAGCAAAAGAAAATCTCTGGTGCCACCAGTGCACATTCCCCACGCACACACACTTGCCGGCCCTGCTATTCTCTTTAAGAGATCAACGCGCATAGAGGTTGACTCCTTGACGCAGCGGGCCCGGGTCTGACTCCAACCTCCATCCCTTTGCTGCATGTCATTCCCCCCCTCTTTCTGCCCTTTCATGTCTTCAGCCGTCCTGTCAAAATAAAGGCCGAAAATGCCCCAAAAATGAATAAATAAGAGATTGACGCACACATCAACGCACAAGTATAAACTTCAGGCCAATTGTGTAGTCTACGATGAAAGATCTGCGTGGAGCTACCGTAAAACCATAAATCCCGCTTAAGGTTTAAACACTGAACCCTCACTGACTTTACTGAGAGGCTGTAATGGCTCCAAATGGTAAAAATGGGAAGCACTTTGCGGCAACATAGCACGTTATCTTGATTGACGCCAAGACAAGTTATGTATAATTGTTGGTTTGGGACTTTTTATTATTTTACTTGTTATACCGATTTGAGATTTAAATGTCTTTCAAGCTTTTTCCACAGTGACTGTAGCATTAAGCAGAATTAAAAGAAAAGCTTAATAAATAAATTAAGTGTGCTTGCATTGCTCTGATTTCATGTTTTTTTTTCAATGTAGCATCTAAAATCCTTAATGTTAATGTAGTGTAGTAGTAATACTTTTGGGCTTCCCCGGCAACATCACAACACTATCAATTGTGGGTAATTCCCCTTTAGGCGAAGTCTGCAGAGATGCGGGCTTACGGAAAGGGTGCATAAAGGGTTCATAATGTCTGCAAGAAAGCCATCGTGCACTTGACGATTTGACAATGGGACAGCTCTAAACCCTCACAGATTTAGCAGGAACGCACCTCAACGTCTGCGAGTCTGAGTGTAAATGTTGAGATTGGGCCATCCTCAGCATTCAGACTAGAGAACAGAAAGGCACTCAGGTTTCTGTCTCTGGAGCTGCTGATGGTTGTTTTCCATTAAGCATAACATGTTACTTTAAGATTCTTTCTGCTGTAAAACTGTAGAGTAAACCTAATGTTCCACAATAACACATATCAGTTAAATGATCAAGTACTGCACATCACAGCACAGTGCATTATAAACCCAAATAAATACAAAGCTTAGGGAGCATTGTGGTCAGGATCTTCATTGATTGACGTCAGCCTGTCAGTGATGAACAAAGTGTGTGCGCTTTAGACAGAAAACTAAATTGTGACTTTGCACTGTAGTTATGAGGTATTTTGGCCTTGGTGATTAACACCAACCATTTGGTTACATACAGGGTAGCACTGTTTCATTACAAATAACAACAACACTACTTTAAAGCTAAATATTTTTGGCTTTTTAGTCTTTTGGTACAAAAATAAAATAACTTGAGCTGAGCATAATAGAAGGGCTAACCAGATATCAATGCTAACAGTTTCAATCAACGTACAGTGAAGAGCACAGTACAAGCACAGAGATGACATAACACTGGTTTCCTTAATTCACACTTCTACATCAGTTCTGTTTTTGATAAGACATAAAGAGAACTGTAATGCTGTTTGTATTCAGTGTGAATTTACTAACAACATTTTCCAGTTGAAGTTCTTTTTCTGACATGTTTTTCACTCCTGTATAACTTTTTACACGTCTGTGTGTGTGAATGAATGCGCTCCTACAATTAGAAATCCAAATTGCATATAGGGGAACTGGATTTCTGAAACACATCCCTGGATTTCTGCAGTGCATACAAATGTCTTTCGGTCAGAGACAAGTTGATCAGAATATTTACCTTCAGAGCTCAAACTCCCTTGTCTTGCACTTTAGATTAAAGCATCAGAAAAAAACATCAGCACTTTGATGTCTGTTTGGCTACAGACATTTTGGTTGCAGTGTGTGTGCATGTCTGTGTTTGTGTGTGAGGCAGCATGAGTGATGTGTGCATTGATTGTTACAAGCATAATGTGTTGTTGGTCATTTATGTTTCCTGTGTATTTTTCATTGATTTGCTTTGTGTATTAATTTTGTAGCGTATTTGGCAACATGTCTGTCTGTGTGCACACATTCATCGAATCCAGATTGGAATTTTAAAATGGTCTTGGTCCTTAGTTAGCAGGCCCTGGGTCTGCCAATGGCATAGTGTGCAACACCTCATCCAGAAGCTGCAGAGCGCGGTGCAAGTGGACCTCCACCCAGCAGGGCGTGTGTTTGATGCTCTGCCGGGGGTAGTCGGGCCCCCAACCCTTCACAAAACTGAGCCGCAGGATGCACAGACGCCTCAGGTCATCCACACCAATCCCAGCTGCTGCAGACAGACCTGCCAGTGAACACCAGAGAGAAATCAGAAATTATATCTGATGGTGCTCCCTAGGGTTGGGTATTGTTTTTGTCGGTGCTAAGACGGTACTTTTAAAACGGTGCCTCAACGATGCCTGAACCGAAATATATACAATATATTTATAATGTCTATAATATAAAATATAAAAAAGAAGCACAAAAGGACAGATGGCGACATTAAAGTACGGCTTGTAAAGTAGGGCAAGCACCAGATGGTAAAAGGGTATTTTACAATAACTTAAAATACACCACAAGGCTGGCGAGTTTTAAGTAAACGGTGTTGTTTTTGACCCACCAACATTTTCGTTCTTATTCGGTCTCGTTACCACCGTTTACGTTGAAACCGGTTCCCTGTTGGTACCCAACCCTAGTGCTCACTGCTCTATCACAGTGGCATTCACAATGAAGTCTGAGAGAACGGGAAAAAACAACTGGAATTAAATGCAACAGATGACTCAGATTTGTCAAACAGTCTAGTAGAAATTTTGCATTTCAAATTGCCATCTACCGTGTATTGTTAATGTTGAATGAATGTGAAACCATCAACAACACTTACTAACTGCAGGTGCAATGCCTCCGACGCTGCCCGGACCTGGAATATTTCCTGCCACAGCAGCTGCCTGTGCAGCAGCTGCAGCCTGAGCGGTCGCTGCCTGCTGCTGCATCTGTCTGTGGCACTGCCGCAGGTCAAACACCTGGGTGATATACAAGCAGTTTAGATTACAACATAAATTACATCTGAAGAAGCATGGCACCATTCATTCTTTAATAACACTTTCCAACAGTTTATTCAGGTCCCCATTTGCAGCTACCAATGGCTCATTTTAAATTAGTTTTTGCCATGCCACCTATTTCATTGCTGCTTACTGGTGTGTGAACAAAATAACAAAATAGTTAAATAGTTTAAAAATAGAGAATATATGTGTGTGCATGTCACAAAATGTGACTTCTGCGTGTGGACTGACCTTGATGTAGGCTCCAGGATAGATTTTGTGCACAGCATCACCTGGTGCTCGGCCTGCCTCTCTGTCGAGGTAGTAGCTCTGTACAAACACAGCGTGGTCGCTCATACAGCGCATCCACACATCACCCTCCCCACGACACTCCAGCTGCACACCCTTCCCTATGTGCAACCTGGACACACAGGAAAAAAACATCAGGACAAAGACACGTGGAACTTCCTCTCATTTATTATTAAAAAAAAAAAAATTATATGTAGCATTCCCCCCGATTTGACAGATGACAGCGTAAAGGCAGATTGGATGTAGGGGGAGAGAGGGGTATGACTAGGGTTGGGTATCGTTTGGATTTTTAAGATTCCAATGCTGAACCGGTACTTTTAAAATGATTCTGATTCCTAAACCGATTCTGGAAAAACTGAAAAAGTACATCAAAGAAATTTAAAATTGCTTTACAAGCACTAATATCAGTCTGGCACTGGCTTTAAAACATAAGGGGAAAAGGATTATCAGTGTGTTTTTAACGCTTTTGATTATAAACTCATTTCAGATTTAAATCTGAAAAAAACCATTCGGCATACTACATAATATTTTACGGCTCTCTAATGACCGATAAAGAATTTTTAGGAGAGCCATGAAATATTAATTGAACACTTACTAGGCATTATCCAAACATAATCTGATTCAAACTCTATTCAAACTTTATTTTAGCAAGCTGGCATACATGAAGGGAGAGGCGGTACGTGGGGAGAAAATTAAGAAACGTACCAAATGCATGCTCTTGGGGGGAACTGATTGGGTCTCTGTAAGTTATAGAGTGGTCTAGACATACTCTATATGTAAAGCGTCCAAATTAGAGCCACAGTCGTGCTCATAAGTTTACATGCCCATGCTTAAGTTGACTAAAAAGAGGAATAAAAAAATCATAATTAAAAAATGAGGTAAAATCCAACCTTTAAGAACACCAATTTTCTTTGTGAATGAATAATGTATTGTAAATAAATAAATGTTCTTCCTTAAAATACAGTGGGCATAAGTATACACACCCCTATTTTAAATTCCCATAGGGCAGGCAGATTTTTTTTTAAAGGCCGGTTATTTCATGGATCAGGATACTATGCATCCTGCATTCTATGCATTTATTTACAATACATTATTCATTCACAAAGAAAATTGGTGTCCTTAAAAGTTGGATTTTACCTCATTTTTTAATTAAGGCATTAAGATCAATTTCCAAAAGATGATTTTTTTATTCCTCTTTTTAGTCAACTTAAGCATGGGCATGTAAACTTATGAGCACCACTGTATGTTACCTCAACAGCTGCAGAAATAGTTTGCCGTTACGTGACATTTCATGGAAGGGTACCACACAAAAGATTACAGTAACAATTAATTTCATTAAACATAACCAAATTACATGACTTTTCCAAAGCGTTCAAGCTTTCAACGAAATGGCTACTTTAAATCTATTTAAGAGACACACCTGGCTCTCTCACTTGCATCTGTGCGGTGGACGTTACTCAGCTGGCCCAGGCAAAAGCGATCGCCACCTGACGGGTCAACATAGCCATCCACGGTTACTACAGGGCAGCTGGAGGGAACCTTGAACATCTCACCCACCTGAACGTCCATTTCAAAGTAGGAGATAGAGCACCAAAACTCTGGTCCTGCATTGAAAACAGAGCAAGCAGTGTGTGACTAAACCGTGATTTTCTTTCCACCTTTATGCCCGGATGTGACACATTCCACCCCAAACACATGCAGTGTATTTATCACCCAAGATACTGTGGATACATGTCTAAAATGTCATTCTTAAATACACATTCATCATAAATCTTACAACCTACAGTGCACAAGCTCTACCTTTCCCATTTTTCCAGTCTTTCTGTATTAACTGTCAACGTAGACAAACCATGATGTAAACAGTGATAACATATATGATACACAAGAGTTCCTACTTACTGAGCACTGTGCAGCAATACGTCTAATAACAGCAGTAAGCAAAAGTTATATGCCAGTTTAAAAATACATTATGGAATCAGTGGCAACATGTTCACAGTACATCCATTGTGGTGTGTAATCCTTGCCTACCTGGATGGTTGGACACAGAAGGAGGGAAAGAAGTTGAGCCATGATGCTGGGACCCTGAAAGCAGAGGGATAAGTGCATTAATTATGAAAAAGTCTGACTTTGGAAACTCCTCATGATAATATCAAACTAGAATTACTGCTTTGCGTTTGCATGCCTCAGCCAACCAGTCAAGATGGAGTTTGCATCCATGTCCGTACAGACTCATATAATATACATGCAGTGAAGACTTTGAAGGAATTCAATTAAATAAATGATAAAATAAATAATAAAGGATACATTAATAAGGATTCATTAAAAGTATTTAGTGTATTGTTTAGAAAAACGTGGACACTACCTAAACACCTTCAACCCAACAGCACAAAAGAGCCATACAATCGCCACAGTTTCAAGATTAGTGTCACCAATTTATTAGTTTTGCATCGCCAGACCTCAACAGTGCTGTGTGGCGGAAGGTCTGGCTACATCACACATACAGTCCTGGAGAGAAGAATAAAATGGTTTGGGTTGTTTGAATTTCTTTAAACCAATCACAATTGTCTTGGGCAGCGCTAATCTCCGGTCGCAAAGACAGTGGCTATGCAAAAGGGTAGGAACTTGTTTTGTTGGAACATTTATTTAATTTCAATATTAAATGAGGTTAACTGTTCACACACTACAGTAACGGGAGTTTTTTAAATTAGCTGGATATGTGGTTAAACGTAACTTGCCCTTACCAGTGTGTACCTTATCGTTGTGTGTATTCTGTCCATAGCAAATCCCCACCAATGCGTCTCAAAACGTTTCAGTTAGAGAGTAAATGCCATAAACATTTTCTTTGTAAATCTCTTTGTTGCTCACTTCACTTGCTCTTGCCATTTTCAGCCTGTAGCTTGCTAGCTCTGAGGTTCTGGTTGCTGTTTCTTGAAACAGCCGGGGTTTATTAGGCAACACAGAGAAAGCGGAAGGTGGGGGACATCTGGCTCTGGTAAATAAACCGTGGTCAATCCAGACTTCCAATTCAGTATCAGACCAAAATATCATAATTAGCGTAAATTATGACTCTAGAGTGTACTCTGGAACTACTCTATTTGAAAAGAGTCTAAACCCTTGTGTTGTCCTCCCGGGTCAAAAACAGACAAATATTTGACATTTTTGTCCCTTTTTCAGTTTTTCAAACTAATATTACTGTACTTTTTGGAATTCATGGTCAACAACCCTCATTTATATAGAATTATACTTAATATTTGAGTTAAAAAAGTAAAAATTATGAATTATTTTGACTAATAGTTAAGATCAGAGGAACGCACAGATAAGTTTAGTCAGGAATGAAAGTGATCAATTGTATTTGCAAAGAGCGTTGTATGGAATCCAATCCATTTTTTGTGGTAATTTGGTTAAAAGGAAACCCATATTTCAGATATAGACATTTTTTAAAGGGGTCAAATTTGACCCGAGGACAACAGGAGGGTTAAGATAACTCGTTATACTATTAAAAAAAAAATGAATTGAATTGAAAGTAACCTTGACCTTTGACCGCCAAAATTTCATCTGTTCATCCTTGAGTCCAAGTGGAAGTTTGTGCCAAACTTGAAGAAATTCCCTTAAGAAGATTCTGAGCTATCACATTTATAAGAATGGTACAGAAGGACAATCCGAAAACATAATACCTTTGGCCACACCTATCACTGGTGCAAAGGCATGAAAAGACAGCACAGCACATGAAATTATATGAATCACCAGATCGTTCTCTTACACCACATCTGTATCTTATAATTATTAGTGAGGCTGAAATAACTTAACCTGACACTCCAGATGGCTTTTTACACACTGAGAAGCCCTGGTTACTGTTGGTACCACGTCTCTGTTTGATAAATAGTGTTGAGACTTTGTCCTCTGAATTAATATTTTTGACCAAATCATTTCCTGGGACAAAAATAGAAATATAGAATATACCTATGTATACCAAAGCAATCCCACATTTCTACAGCCAATGTACAGTAAACAGGATCAAGGTTATTTGACGATAACATAGTGAGATACATTTTCTACAAATGAATAACATCACAGCTACAATATAAAAACACTTAATAAGAGCAGTGTGATTCTGGGGATGTCACAGAATAAAAGTGAACATCATGGGGAACTATTTGGTTTTGAAGGATATCTTACAGTGGTGGTTTGGGTGATGGAGGGGAGGTTGTTGGTGACCACGGCCGTTCTGCTGGGGTCCAATGGGAGTGTAGGAGGCTGTGCTGCTGCCTGTCCAAACTGCTGAATTACAGGGAAGTAAAGAATGATCAGTGTGACCATGTTCAGTGTCCATCAACGTGCAGTGCAACAATTCAATGTTCCTTAATTCCTCAATATATTGTTGATCATTCTCTTACTACACGCAAAGAAACCCTACTACATCTGCTTAATGTGTTATTAACCACCTAGCCAAATCCCTGGCTCCGTACAGAGTGGGTGATTTAACCAACACTGATGCTTTGCGCTCTTTTGTTAGTAGTATCGTAGCTTTTATACATAGGGGAGGGGTTTTGTTAATGATGCCCGTACTCATCAAACCATGTTTTCAGGCTGCACAAAGAATCCTGGGCAGAGAAACTGTGATGAAAATGGTTTAACTCCCCAATTCAGTCTATAGTTTGCCTGCTTTTCACCTGATTTTAACAAGCATTTTCTAACATGTATAAGAAATCACTGATTTAGCTTCATGCATACTCTAACACTGATTATAATCTGCAGATGCTTCCACTTAAAACTAATGAACCTGTTGTAGGAGATGGGGAATGGTATTTCTGTCATATTGGAGTTGTCCCTAGGTGGCAGTCGTGGTTCAGCTGGGGGAATGGGGTGGTGAGTGGCACAGGGCTGTTCTGTTTTAAGAGTAAGAGACGAGCCGTGCTCGTGTAATTCTTATACAAGTGTTTAGTAAAACCCAGATAAAGCTACCTCCTGTCCACCTTTCCTTTACTAATACCAAGGATATTACACCTGTGAGCTCTTGCTGGTGGAAGAAAGGGAATATCCTCTGGACTCCAAATCACCTTGTTTATGTCTCTCCTACAACTTGACACATTTACAGTATTCAGTTACTAAAAACTTTGATGTTGCTGATATTTATTTCTTAAGTTAATATCTATCATTTTTATATTTATTATTATCTGTTACTTGGTAATTGATAAAGTTTTCCATCCCCTGGAAAACAAAAAAAGTCTGAGAGCTTATAGGAAGTGCCTCAGAAATGTCAAAGCAGCTTAATACTCATCATTCATAGAGGAGTAGAAGAAGCATTGACAGCGAGTCATAGCTCTATTGAGCATGTAGTCCTCTAACGCTTCTTCTCCCTTTTCCAAAAAATATCCTTTTTTTGGCATATAAGGCCATTATATAATAGAACAGCTGAAGACATGAAAGGGGAGAGCTGGAATGACATGCAGCAAAGGGCCGCAGAGACTGAGCCTCTGTACATGGGGCATACGTTCAACCAGGTAAGCTACCCAGGCACTCCATCTAGAGCTTCTTTAATAATAATAACTATTTGAGATAAAATTCATCACATCTTGCCCTCAAACGGTTCCAGTTTATCTTTAAACACAGAAATGCTAGAAACAGCTGTAAGACCTTAGATATAGAATGCTTTTCCGCAACCTCCACCAATTAATGCTAAAGATTTTTTCAACTAAGCCATCTACCTGTCTCTTAGACCCCTTCCCAACTATGCTACTTGAAGATGCTTTACCATTGCTTAATACTTCTTTACTAGATATGATTAAATATGTCTTAAGTAAGTTATGTACCAGTGTCATTTAAAGTAGCTGTGATAAAACCTCTCCTTAAAATCCCCACTCTTGAGTCAAAGGTCTTAGCCAACCATAGACCTATATCTAATCTCTCCATTCGCTCCAAGATCCTTGAGAAGGTTGTCACTAATCAGTTGTGTGACTTTCTACATAATAGTTTATTTGAGGACTTTTGGTCAAAATTTAGAGAGCATCATAGCACAGAGACGACACCGGTAAAAAAAAAAATTACAAATTACCTTCTAAATGTGCTGTTCTAGTTGAGCTGTGGCGTCAAGCAGAGCTTTCGCCATAACCTATGTAAATGACCTGAGGTTTTTACTTGTGTGTGCATTGATCTCTCTAAAAGAATAGCATGACCGGCATGTGTGTGTGCGGGGGGAGTGTGTGGTAGAGTGAGAGAGAGACTGATGGCAAATAGCATTGGAGCGAGTACTGACTTTACAGTCATAGTGAGAGAAACAGTGTCTCCCCTGTGCTTACTGACAGCAGGAAGGGTTAACCCTCTCCTTGATTTAATGTTGTTTATGGAGAAGGAGAACCAGGAAATGGGTAGGGGGAAATGCAATGCTACCAAGCCACGGCCGAGCGATGTGCGTTGCAACAATGCGTAGTTAAATTTTTTCAGAGGTGAACGTCAGGCTATGGCGTAGGGTTCAGTGTAGTCTTGTATTAAGTACTTTTTAGGGGTGGCAGTAGCTCAGTCCATAGGGAGTTGGGTTGGGAACCGGAGGGTCACTGGTTCAAATCCCCGTATGGACCCAAAAAGTTGGGAGCGTGGATTGGTGGCTGGAGAGATGCCAGTTCACCTCCTGGGCACTGCTAGGTGCCCTTGAGCAAGGCGCCGTACCCCCCCAACCGCTCAGGGCGCTGGTTCAGCTGGCAGCCCACTCACTCTGACATCTCTCCATGTATAGTGCATGTATAGGTCCTGAGCATGTGTGTGTATTTCACGCCTGTGTGTAGTGTAGACAGAGTGTAGTGCAGTAATTTCCCCATTGGGGATTAATAAACAAATTATTATTATCTTATCTTAAACGATCAATCAAATGCACGTTAAAGACATGGTGTTCCACAAGGCGTGGTGCTTGGACCTAATCTATTTAGCTTGCATATGCTGCCTCTAGGCAATATTATTGAGAAGAACTTTATTAACTTGTACTGTTATGCAGATGATACCAAATTATTATTATCGATCAAGTCAGAAGAAACCAATCACTTAGTTCAACTTCAAGCATGCACCAAGGACATAAAATCCTGGATGACCTACAATTTCATAAAGCTAAACTCAGACAAAACTTATTATAAACTTATTGTACTCAGCGCCAAGCACCTCCAAAGCTCATTATCTAAAGATATGACCAGCTCTTAGTTATGCTGCTTTGGTTTAGACTGCCGACAGACGTTCTATGACACAGTGAGCTCCTCTCTCCTTCTCTCTCTACTTCTGTGTGCAGTCATGTCCCATTAATGTGTGTTACTAACTTAGCCTCTTCCCCGAAGTCCTTGTGCTTTTTTTACCTCACAGATGTCCTTGGATTGTGGTGCACCTGGATTGAGTTTGCAGCTGCTGCCGTGGTCCTGCTTGACGCCCTGCACTACTACTACTATTATTATTACTAGTCATAGTTCATCATGCCAACTGCTATAATCATTATAAATCATATTCTGTATATTTGTATGTGTATGTGTGTATGTGTGT
>NC_045746.1:23112589-23112802 GCF_008692095.1 Etheostoma spectabile | reverse complement strand
GTGTGTGTGTGTGTGTGTGTGTGTGTCACCCCCCACCCCTGCCCAAAACTGGCAGCGTCAGATGGCCGCCCAACAAGAGTCAGGTTATGTCCAAGGTCTCCGCCTGTTTAAAGGATGCCACTGTCACACCAAATGCTTTCCCAAGGGGGGAATTGTTGTGTCTTTGTGAATTGTGTGTAAGTGTGGTCTAGACCTACTCTATCTGTAAAGTGT
>NC_045746.1:23105744-23112579 GCF_008692095.1 Etheostoma spectabile | reverse complement strand
TGAGATAACTTCTGTTATGATTTGACACTGTAAATAAAACCAAACTGAATGTATGTGTGTTTGTGTGAACTCACTGTGGAAGGCAGCCTGGCTCTGAGACTGTTTATTGCTGCTGTATCCGTTCTGTCCATGCGAGTGAGAAGGAGGTAGGGAGGGTTGTTGTGGGTGGGGGGGTTGCTGGGAAGCCTGTTGCTGAGGTGGGGGTTGGGTTGGGGTCGGAGGCCGTGGTGCCGGGGTCATAATTTGAGCTTGTGGAGATGCAGTTTGGAGACGGCCGTCACCGTGACCGCCCTGCAGGGGTAGCATAGACCCGGAGACAGCCGACACTGTAAGGAGAAAAGAGGAACACATCAGGCCTGACTTTTACTTTTTAACCTGCGTTTGAGAGTCCACATTCAAACAAAGTAGCTGCAGCTGTTAGCAGTGTTCAGCTCCTCCTAGCTCATACATATTATTTATCTGCTACTTAGCCAAAATAATGCACATAGATCAACCATAATAAGCAAGTCTGATTATGAGTTGGGCCCTGTTCCGACCTGGTTTTACCATCCATCTTGAGTGATCCGATCACAAGTGGACAGCCCTAGGTACGTGTGTTTTCACCTGTCTGTAGACCATCTCTCCAAATGCAGTTGGAACTCACTTCACCTGCTCTATTTGCAAATAAAAACTTACATAATTTCTGTTTGCATTGGCGGTTGTGTGTTTTTATAAATCTTAGTTAATCTTCGCACATAAATAAAGTGAAAAATCAACGAAACACAGCCCACAGTCGGTCTGTGTGCTGACCATAGACTGTCGGCTATATAAGAGGGTGCTGACATAAAGAGGTCTCCTGATGGGCAGCCGGACCTGTGCGTGAGAAAAAAGATGTTCTTAAAAGTCTCTGTGTTCAGCTCTTAGTGTGTGTGTAACTTCTAACTGAATCTCTGTGGTTTGAAGTTTAGTTTATTTTATGACTGCTTTATTTTACCTTTCATGTTTGCTAGGAATTGTCAGGATGCTATTAGAATGTGGACACTTGCGGCTCAAACCGCCTCCAAATGTTTTTTTGAGATCTCAATGCATCCTGAGAGTGTTTTCACCTGTACCTAGAGCTGTGATCAAGTCACTCAGGAAGGATGTTGGTCGGAACCAGGTCGGAACGGGGTGATAGTTAACGATTACAGACAATAGAGATAATTTAAAAGCTGACCTTTGGGTGAGACAGGCAGGTTAGTGTATCTGGTGACAGGTGGGGGTCCATGGGGCTCAGAGGACAACTGTGGGGGAGGCAAGGTCTGGCCATAGTGGTCTGGAGGAGGAAGCTTCAGGGCCGCTTGGTGGTCAGACAGAGGCATGCCCGGTGGGAGGTCCATCTGTATACAGTCATGAATGTATTCCTCTTTGATCAGGCCACCTGGTGCTGCTGCAGGAGGCAAGAGGAACAATGACTATGCTGTATTGCAGTAATTTTGTGTGGGACATAGAGCTTATGAAAAAAAAATCAGGTCATCAGAAGATTTGAAAACAAATATCATTGGTGGACATTCATAAACTATCATTGGTGTTCAGGCAATAAACATTCAAACAAAAAGCAAAGCATTACTGGTTATTGATATTCAAGTCATTAATACTAGCCCTAAAAAGTCTCGGTTCATTTTGGTTCTGAACTGCTGATTTTGTGTGCATTCATTTTTAGCACCTTTCACGTCTTTTTTTTGCAGAAACTCGTTCAAAAAAGTACATGCAAATACACACCATTATAGCAAAACATATAAGAAATAACCCCTATGATATAGTCTATTTACATGTGAAGTGATGTTATCCCAAATCATTTTCTCTGTAAATCACTGACAATATTAATAAATTGTCTTTCAAAAGAACATGTTATAGTGTACATACAGTACATAAATTCAATGTTGTGTAAAAGCTCCACATCAGCACTTGAACTGGTTGTCTCAGCTTGTCTCTAAATAGTTTGGTTTCTAAACATGCTCAGTGTGTTTACTGATGCATAGATAGACTCAGGAGCAGTGCAGCCTTACAGAACATTAAGATGTCACAGTGAAGTTGACCTTGGGTATAAAATGCCATCACTTCATTATTATATCCTGTCATTATAAGCGTAGGAATTCTTGAATTATGGCCAACAAAGCGTTTTGTGAGGTCACAGTGACCATCATCCTTCGAAATCTAATCAGTCCATCCAAATTTGAAGATAGTTCCTTCAGGGTGTCCTGAGATATGGCTTTCACCAGAATGGGACGTACGTACAGACAACTGTCCACGGCTGTTGTCGGCACAGAGACATAAAAACGCGATCACAGTGCTTACTGCTCTGTCCAGATGTGAGTTACCACACGGCAGCAAGTAGATGATGGCATATCTAACTCCATATATTTATATATAGTATACAGTATACCAGGGATGCACCAAATCCACTATTCGGCTGAATATTGGGCTTTTTGACGGGTTTGGTTTCTACCAAACCTTAGAATTTTTTTCCACCTAATCAAACCCTACACTTGCACTAGGCCGGCTACGCTGGTCGACCTTATGACGCCGACTTTGATTACGGGAAAGTGTTTACGTAGGTGGACCGTTCATTGCAGTGGGTTGTGAGAAAGTGAAAATGGACCTCGTGAGCAAAACAAAATGTTGTTTGGAAGTTCTTTCAGTCAAAAGAAGGCGATTCAAGTCGAGCTACACGTACCAATTTGCAATGCAGATTTGTCTCATGGCGGCAAGGAACCTAAACAATACACAACATCGGCGCTGTTAAAACATTCGAGTATGAAACATCCGAAATGATACGAGTTGTGCAAGAGGGAATCTACAGACAGCAGCCAAAATGCAGCAACTTCAGGTACGGCAAAGGAAGGACTTGTGTTAACCAGACGACCATTACCAAACTGTGGGCCTTAGATAACCCACGAGCCACAGCTATTCATGCAGCAATTAAATCTAAAAGGCTAATATTTTGGATATTGATTGGCGCTTGAGATTAAACATAGGCCTATGGTAATAAGAATAATAGTTTTTTCCCACTTGTCTTCCTGGCATAATGTTGCCTATTCTTGTTTTTTTTTTACAGTTAAAATAAAAATAAACAAAAAAAATACACTGCTGTTGACATTACTGTGTTAATGAACTGAGGATGAGAGTAGGAATTGGTATTCAGTGAATTCAATGAACAACTGTTCATTTTATGTGCTTATTTTTGCACCAAATTATAAAAGGTAGCATCGCTTAGAGTATCTATAAGTATCGGTATTAATAACCAGTATTGGTATGGATACAGTCCTAACACATCCATAATACCCATCACCACTGCTGGTGTCAGTGGTGATGTCTGTTTTAGAAGACTAGCGGAAGGTCCTGGCCGGTCCAATTCAACAACCGTCAGTTATACAGTCAGCTGCGAGTGAGAAACAAAAACACTGGGAGAGGCAAAGAATGTATAAAACTAAGTAGCGAGCGCACAGAGCGGCCACCCCACACAAGAGGGCATCTTCTTGGGGAGCGCTGGAGGGCCAACACGCTCTCACAGGTCCCTCTCAAAGTGGATTTCTGCTTGCACGAATGGACCTTTTCTCTTGTTTTCAACTGCGAACTTTTCAGCATACATAAGTATTGGAGGTTATTGTAAGCAACTCCCACAAAAAATGTTGTCAAATAAAGTTTGTTTTTGCTGTGAAAAACAAAAAACTATTTATTTATTCAACTTAATTGTACATGTTACTTTCCTTATGGCTAATACTATTTAACGTTGTACTACTTTCTTTATGTTATGACAACCTTCAGTTCACACTTGACTCACATGCTTATTCCAACATAAGGCCGTCACATATATGTAAAGATATAGTTAAACGCTAATTTTCATCTGTAGTGCATAGTTGGAGTAGCCTGGATCCCAGCCGAACTTAGCACCGCCCACAACATTTTAGGTTGGGAAGTTTGGTCTGGACTTGATCTGCTGTGGAGCAACTATGCTCATACCAGAGCTGTTTGGACCAATCAAATTGTCAGGCTCGTAGGGCTTAATACAATGATGAATCAACCACGTCACCAAAAATACGTTTGGGTTGAATTTGTTTACAACAAAGACGACTGCCGCTGGAGAATTGAGTTGTGTAGACTCCGCCGTCGTGTCTGTTATAGAAGATATCAACAGGGCATTCATTTTAAAACACAACAGAGAACCGCAATCAAGGCATTTGTCGATCAGAAAGAAGTTTTTGCCGTCATCACACATCACATCGTCTGTTGCTCTGATTGGTTGTAGGTCTATCCAATTGAGTGCAGGGCATTATCTTTCTGGTTGAAACACGCCCCACGCAGTATCAGACTCATATTCTGACTAGAGTCTGAGTATGGCGATGTCAGGCTATAGGTGGAGGGCAGGAAAGCAAGAAATGGCAGTTTGCAATATCTTTTAAATCATGATGTGGTGCAGGAGAATGGAACTCACCTGTATTTTGAAGGCTGAGGCCAACTGTCAGAGAAGACAAAAAGAACATGAGCAGAATACTTCAATAACATCATACAGAAAATAAAGCATCAGTCAGAAACTCACTACAACAAGGTGAGATTTATAAAGTTTGTTGAACTATGCTTATTATTCGTCAGTGATAAACTGAGACACTTTTTGCACAGAGATTGTGAAACCTGTGAAGAATGAGGCTGACCTACCGATGCCCGGTGACACCACCCTCTCATAATGGTAGGGGTTGACACATACATTGTCGTACTTCAGGTCAAAGGCGTATTGGCAGAACTTGACATGCTTGAGTTCATTTTTGTGGAGGTCAGGCCAGCGCCACAGCCGTGCATAAATGACGTGGGGAAAACCTTTCCTTCCTGCCACCTGAGGAGAGAGCAGAGCATCATTATACCCTCTGTCATGCTCACTGAATCTTGTTCTTTTAAAGCTACTACATCCAAGCTCTATTGTGTTCTCAGTACTCCACATGTTATATTGTGATTCGGTCACACAGTGTTCCCTATGCCAACCTTAGTGGGCAAACTCAAAACATTGTTTTTTTTTTCACCTCTTATCCAGCAGTGGAAAGTATATTTTCCTTTGATATTACAGATGTCTACTGTCTGCCTGCTGTCTGAATGACAGAATGTTTTTCCAGGGCCAAACTAACATTTAATTACAACATTTACACAAACTACCAGAGCGGAGCAGAGTCTTCAATAGGTATTTGAGTGTTTGATCTCTATGCGAGAACTGCCAGGAATAAATATATACTGAAAATGGCCACTGGATTTTCTACTTTAGGAGATCATGTTTTTTATTACTAGTTGTTGGTTTGCTTCTCTGTCTGTCAACAGGATTACGGAAAAACTACTGATTTTCATGAAACTTGGTGGAAGGGTGAAGCATGTGCCAAGGAAAAACCCCATTACAGTTTGGAGCTGATCTAAATTTCGGGGCAGATAAATAAATTCATGGGCATTAGGAACCAGTGGTGTATTTTTGGCGTCTCCATCTGTGCAGTTGCAAACTAGGAAGACGCAGACAGAAACAGACAGACATTTAGATTGTCACATTTCTTTTTGGAGTGATTGATCACATTAAATTGATAGCATTAGTGTTACGTCAGGTCTTTTGGAGTAGTGAGCTGAGGGTAAATGCTGACATGTCACATTTGGTTGATCAGATTTAGCCAACGCGGCAGGTTTTGAGAGGGGATTCAGTTTGATATTGTGTCCCGAGGGAGACAATCACAGGAAGCAGCACTCAAGGGACTTTTATTTTCTCTATTTATTTCCACGTGCTATATTCAAATAAATATAATTAGGAGCCGTGTAATAATCAGCATGATGTAGAACAAGCACACAAACTATTACATATTAATATACAAATTACTTTTATAAATTAAAATCCTGACAGGGTGATGCAGGACCCTGACGTGTAGGGGTTGTCATTTGCAATAATGACTGACTCGCTCTACATTATCCATTACTTAGCACACATTCTAACATTCTAACAGCCATTACTGGCGGATGGGCCACATCCGGCCCGCCAAAGCTTTCAGTCCGGCGCTCAGAATAATCATCAACTTCACATGAAATGTGATGAAGAATATATGCGTTCTGGTTTTCAGCAATTCAAGCATTTACAGCAGGTAACTTTACACAGGTAGAGCACAAATCCAGCCCCCTGTACTTGCCCCCTGGATTCTGTAAGCCATGCCCGTGCTCCACACACACAGCTGAGCCAAGAGGTGTGCGTACACAACACACAGTACATTACTGGGAACGATACAGAGAGGATTACCGCTGCTGGCACAGATGAACTAATGCTAGGCTCGTTACTGCATGTAGGCTACAATAAAACCTTTGAGTAAAAAGTCAATAGGCAACTTAATAATATCCACTTACCTGTCTACAAGCATAACTATGAAGGAAGCAATATTTCAATCTGCTCTGTTTGCACAGTCCACTCTAGTCCACCACGCTGTTTCGCACAAACACAGCTCTACTCTGTAAATAGCAAATTTTTAAAAACAAGCTAAAACAAAAGCTGTCGGTTTGTAGTCCAACTGTTTATCTTACTTTGCAGGGAATCTTGAAATTTGGAAAAATCTTTATAAACTTAACTGCTGGCTAAGCTAACCATCCTCTTCGCTTGAGAGATAAATCTATGGATGTTTTAGAAGACCAAAATAGATGCATGTGCTACTTAATGACCCAATTGTTCACGTTCTTTATTCTTGATGATGACGCTGGTTGTATTATTTTGCAACAGGTTGCTTATCAGTCCATTCATCATTAAAGCTGCTGTTTTCCACGTCAACATTTCGCCTCAGCCTCTTTGACAGTGACATTTTTCCCTGACAAC
>NC_045746.1:23105584-23105734 GCF_008692095.1 Etheostoma spectabile | reverse complement strand
TTTCTTTCTGCAAGCATTTTCCACCAATCAGGACACTGCATACTACAACAACCATGTTTCAGTAATCACAGACTTTAACCATCGTTTCCTAATTCATATCTTCATGTTGTACCCATTCATTATTGCATTGGTACTGTATTATTGTAATCA
>NC_045746.1:23105476-23105574 GCF_008692095.1 Etheostoma spectabile | reverse complement strand
ATTAATTCCTGTTCATGCACTTGTATATTGTTGTTGGTTTTGACATGGGACACTTATGAAATGTAAGGGGGGGGTTACTGGCCAACAGGCTTCAGACT
>NC_045746.1:23105039-23105466 GCF_008692095.1 Etheostoma spectabile | reverse complement strand
AATATCAGAAGAGCTGTAGTTAATTTGTTTGTTTGAGGTCTTGTGTGTTTTTTGTTTTACACATTTGAGTGCCTTTTTATGTGTGTGACATGTTAGTTATGGTTCTAATAGTTGATAATGGTTCTGTAACATCATTTTATGTAATGTTTTTGCCTGTTATGTTTAATTTATTGGGCAATAAAGACAGATTTTTGTTAACAAAATGTTTTTCTGAACATCAATGACATTCAAAACGGTGATAACTAAAACAGATATACAACACACCATGTGTACATGGTGTATATGTATGTATACATGATACATGTGCATATACATATGTATTGCAAACAGACCTAAGTACTACACAGATAAGAACATCTGCGTCTGTACCACCAAAGTGACCATAAAATAACTATTAAATATATAAATATATAAATGCATATGCCAC
>NC_045746.1:23104925-23105029 GCF_008692095.1 Etheostoma spectabile | reverse complement strand
CCAAACCCACACAATCAACAGACAGAGACGGCATCTAAGAAGTTTGTCATCAATACTGTATGGTGATGTCACCAAGTGGTGTCCCATTTCATAGGGGTATGTTT
>NC_045746.1:23100692-23104915 GCF_008692095.1 Etheostoma spectabile | reverse complement strand
CCCTTACCCCTTGGTTTCAAGGGCCAAGGGGTAGGGGTAAGGGGCAAGGGGTAGAGGTAAGACAGAGAAATGGGATTTAGCCTTACACCTTCCCCCCTCCTGATCTATTTCATAATCTCTTAAATTATTTGTGATGTTAAGCTGAAGGATGAATGATCTCTGCACCAGCTTACAAGGTTAGACACCTGCATGTCAGAGGTGCACTGACCTGCAGCCGTCCGTCCAGTGTCCTCTGGATGGTGACACACTTGCTGGGATGGACACCATTGGTGGTGATGGCAGTGATGAGCGAGTCCAGCTCGTCCTTTTTCTCCTTCAGCTTTTTCACCAGGCTCTCGATGGCCCGTTTGGCGAAGCCCTCGTTCTCTCCGCCCTGCCGGTGGCACATTAAGCTGTGGACGATGCTGAGGCAGGCGTCATTGCTGCTCGGAGGGTTCACTGACATGATGCTGTTGCCACAAAACACAAGAGGAAAGACTGTTATGCTTAAAGGTCCAATATGTAATATATTGAGTGTAACAATCAGATACTAAGGAAACATGCTAAGTTGAAATACTACTCTTTTCTGACAACAATGCTAATGCCATTATTTTCACCTTTTGAAATTTCCATTCTGCAAAGGAATTTCTGTTAGTGTTTTGGCCTGTGTGTTGTTATCAACTCCTCAGTTTGACAGCCAGACCGGGGGCCTGTTGCACGAAACTAGGATAAGGGATTAAGCCGGGATATTCAAGTTATCCTGGATGAATTTAGCTTGGACCCAGTTGCACGAAACCGATTGAATTAAGCCCAGCCAGTTACCATGGAGATTTATTCTTTGCGGCTAGCCTGTTCCAGAGCAGGTAACAGCCGGTCAAGATTAATCCTGGAGTCTCATGTGTCAAATCAGCTGCTGTCTGATCCGAAATAAACGTGTTTAACAGTATTGCGTGTCTTCTGCACGTGTTCTGCTTATTTTTATTAACATATTAGCCTACTTGTCAGTTTTGTTTTTGGAGTGATTTAAACCCTACACAGTTGTTTAGATGTTAGAAATGGTTGCACTGGCACCTGTGGGAGGGGGACTTTTCCCGGTGGGACGGTAGTGTGTCGAGGCTGCCTGGCGTGCGGCCGCTGCCCGGTGGCCGGTGGCTGCGGCCGGTGCCTGGTGCCCGGTGGCCGGTGGCTATTGCCTGCCAGCAGACTTGCGAGTCGCGTCAGTGTCCACTCTCTCTGTAAAAGTAGAGATGAGCAGCGCAGCAGCGTCCGTGTTCTCAGCTTCAGGTTTCTACAGGACGCTCCGGAGATTAAGTGTAACGATATTAATGTAGCGATATTCCAGATGATAATAATGGCAGACTGGTCAGAGACCTATACATTCATGATTTCATTTTCTTGTTGCTTGTCCTTCTCTAATAAAGGGTAGTTTGTGTTACTCCTTAATAAGTGGGCCTATTGTTTTTTGTTATAGCTTACATTAGTTTATAACCTTCTCAATTAGTCTCACATCACCGGACTAATAACGTGGTCTATATACAGCACGTATGTAGTGTAGTTTACATTCATCTCACCGGGAACACCACAATGCTTCTTAATCTTTTTATTTTGGTGCGGTCACTTATAGAAGAATAAAAAAACATGAATATTGTTTTACATAATATGTTCACAGCGTGTATTGAAGTAATTTACTTTTTTTTCTAGTTGTTGTCCCTTTCTGATTGTTCTGTATGAACATTAATTGTACAAAGAATTAGATATAGATTATAGAGATTTGTGCATGGTTGTAAAACATGT
Source organism: Etheostoma spectabile (assembly GCF_008692095.1). Lineage (NCBI taxonomy): Eukaryota > Metazoa > Chordata > Actinopteri > Perciformes > Percidae > Etheostoma > Etheostoma spectabile. The sequence goes on along the minus strand of NC_045746.1, from coordinate 23,103,142 downwards.
TCTCACGTTGTGAATAAGGGTTTGAAATTAAGCCTAAAGTCCGTAGGGTCCATTTCCCGAGGAACATTAGTTCCCTCTGCTCACTTTTGAGGCAAAGTAGATATTTTTAAACCCCCACACATTCAGTCGGGTCCGCTATGTCGGGCTTTTTCTCTCCGTTTGATAAGAGCCGTATTTCCCTTTTTGCATATTCTTCCCCTCCTCGTTATTTTCCATTAGAAGAGGCTGCTCATTGGGTGAAACATTTGGCGCATGCGTCTTCTCATCTCTGCATCAGTAAATCTGTGATCGATACCGTGGTCTATTTGAGAAAGCCGTGAACGTGCACTTATCCTGGCTATCTACACCTGGCTTGACATAGCTCCACCTGTTCATCCTGGCTCGGCAAACGTGCAACCGATTAAGCCGGGATGAGCAGGTCACACTAAGTCAAGCTGCGCTTTTTCACTTATCCTGGATATCTTTATTCTACTTTCGTGCAACAGGCCCCGGGTTGCCAGATTTACCTGTAAAAACGTAAACCCAGTCCACTACAGCTATAAGTTTAGTAACCCCATGAAAGCAGCAAACACACAAACGGAATCAACAGAGATAGATTCTACAAACCTAAAAAAGCCGAGCGTGTTTCTAACAGTTGCATGACCAGATAAGTTAAAAACCCCAGGTAAATACTGGCGATGTATTTGAAAGATGGAGACAGCTTAGAGCCCAAATGAACGCCAAGTTGGCTAAATTCCTCCTGAACAGGTAAGCATTAGCTTCAGGTTAATTTATCACGGCTACTAGGTACGGCCATTTTATGTCATTTCAACATGTGTGATGACTCACATTGAATAATATAGCTACCCTAGTTGGTTACTCACAAAACAAATTGAGAAACAGCCAGTAAAGGGATCCTGACTGGTCCTGACTAACGCCGCCATGCTAGCTCTGCTAATGTTACTGGAAGACCAGGCAAGCGGTTCACGACTGTTTACAACGTGTAGCCTGTTCACCCGGGGGGGGTGTAATTTGGGAAGAGAGGACCATAAGTTAGCAGTGTGTTTAGCGATTATTGTTGTAATTCTCAGCCAATAAAGTGTGTTCAGTTGGGTGGACAAGACGGCAAAGTAGTGTTATTTCAGCCGTTCCTACTGTAATCCTAAACCTAGAAAGTGTGTCTGTCCGTCAGGTGGAGAGGATGGCGAGATTGTTGTGTTTTTTGCGGTTATTATCGTAATTCTAAACCGAAAACGTCTGTCAGTTAGTTGGCTACAGAGCTCCACGTGAGTACAGGCTTTTATGACTGTCAACATAGCCAGCATCTAACGTTAGCTCCTCCACTGTGCTGTAGAGTAATGTCTGGCTATGTGAGACAAGCCTATAGCAACATTGTTGTGGATGCTCCTTCAGTGCACTTTGGAGGAGGGTCTGGCAAAGAGACCATGGATGCTGCGGTCTCAGCCTGGCAACCTCCGTGAAATTTGAGTCTGGGGAGAAGGGAGCGGGGGAGACGACTCTCTCCAGTATTTTGAATTAACTATTTTAAACACTAACTGTCAGTATTACATATTGCACCTTTAATGAACACATATTATCCGCTCTGGCCAAATTGCACTGTGCCCTAGATACTCTAGTATCAGGGATAGATTCTAAACAGCCTTCTCTAAATTTAAATCTAATTTTCTGGTGATGGAAAATATATATCGGGAAGATTTCCACTATATGCATTTGTGGATCAGGACTAGCGGGTGTCCCAGGCATTTGCAAGGCAGGAATGTCCCCAGTCTGAATATAGTTATCTAGCCTTACACAAATGTTGTTAGCAAATCAAAACTGACAACATTACTGTATGAAAGAAATTTAGGTTGACTTAGGTTGTGCTACACTGCTTAGAAAAAATAATCCGGAAAAAGTTGTCACTCAACTGGCGATGTGCCTAGACTAAAGTGTGTGAATGAAAGATTAAGTTGTTAAATTTGAATAATGGTGCAGAAGCAGGGAGGAGAAGAGGTCTACTGTCTTTTTATAAAGCTTTACGGTATAGCACATTATTCTATTAGTTTATTTTGTAATGTGTAGATATGTAGATCTTTTAAAAGACAAGAAAGAATATTCAAATGTCAGTTATGGCCAATTTTGACAGCCCTATGTGTATTGGATTGATCAAATGAGAAGCACCCTGTGTTATGGCTTGGGTGTTTTGTCTTGTCTTATTGTGGTAGTCTGTTTTCCTGTCTTAATTTCTGAGCTTGGTTTTCTGTCTTGTCTTGTAATTATGTTATTTTTGGTCTTGTCTTGTGTTTTGTTTCCTGTTTTATTGTGATAGTCTTGTTTTCTGTGTCGTCGTGTTTAGTCTTACTTCCTGCCTTAGTTTTCCCGCCTTGTGATTGTGTCTTTCACCTGTTTCCCGGCCCTTGTGTCACCTGCCTCTTGATACCTCGTTACCCTCTGTATTTAGTCTTTGTGTT
>NC_045746.1:23086491-23100682 GCF_008692095.1 Etheostoma spectabile | reverse complement strand
GTTGTCAGATCATTGTAGTGTTACTGTGTGTGTTTTGTCTCCTGTGTGGATAGCTGTTGTCCTTGTTTGTGTTAGTGTTCCTGTGTTTTCATTTGGATTTAATTTTTTGGGTTATTTTGTCTGCGCTGACAGTTCTCCCCATGTCTGCGCTCACCAGTCTCCCAGTGCCTCAGCTGACCGTGACCCCTAAGACTTTGCCTTGGTCAGGTACACCAGAGACATTGCCCTGGTCAGGCACCTCTGACCCTGTACCCAAGCTCCTGCTAACCAGTATCCCCGAGCTGACCAAGGAACCCACGGCCTCCAGAGGGGTATCGCCTTTGTGCTCGGCCGCCAGAGGAATGCCGCCTTTAGAAAGGCCACCAGGGGGATACTGCTTTTGTGCTCAACCGCCAGAGGGATATCGCCTTCGTGCTCGGCCACCAGAGGGATATCGCCTTCGTGCTAGGCTGTCAGAGAGATATTGCCTTCATGCTCGGCCACCAGAGGGATATCGCCTTCGTGCTTGGGCCGCCAGGGGATATTGCCTTTGCAGACAGCCTTCTGAAGAGATTTGCCTTTGTGCTCGGCCGCCAGAGGGATTTGCCTTCGCAGACGGCCTCCTGAAGGGATTCACCTTTGCAGCCATCATTTCCAGAGGCTTTGCCCTCGCCACTAGCCGCCTCAGAGCCCTCGCCGTCCTGTGTGGCCACCGGAGCGATTCTGCCTTCATTGTCGGCCGCCAGAAGGATTCTGCCTTCATCGTCCTGCTCAACCTCCAGAGGGGTGCCGCCTTCACCGTCGTGCTCGACCTCCAGAAGGGTACCATCTACGCCTTCCGGCTTGATCTCCAGAGTGCTACTGTCTACGCCGCCCTGCTTGGCACCCCTGAGGGGCACCAGAAGGGTCCGTCTTCGCTGCTGGCCGCTGCACTCGAGTCCTCGAGTGTCTACTGACCCCAGTTTCCGAGTGGCCATTGCCCCTGTTCCCTAGTGCCCGCCGTTCCACGGCCCCATGGACGTTTTGCTTTTCCTCCTCCTAAGCTTTGCCGCCCTCCTTGGACTGTTTTTTTGGACTTGTTTTTGTTTTGACTGTTGGGTCGTCCCTCCTCCGGGCCCCCTCGCCCTGACTAGGTTGTTTCTGCTTGCTTTGTTTTGGACATCTGGGATCTGTCCCTTGGGGTGGGGTACTGTTGTGGTTTGGGTGTGTTTGTCTTGTCTTATTGTGGTAGTCTGTTTTCCTGTCTTAATTTCTTAGCCTGGATTTGCTGTCTTTTTCCCTTGTGTCACCTGCCTTTTATTACCTTGTTACCCTCTGTTTTTAGTCTTTGTGTTCCCCTTGTCCGTTGTCAGATCATTGCAGTGTTACTGTGTGTGTTTGTCTCCTGTGTGGATAGCTGTTTTGTTAGTCTTCCTGGTTCGTGTTTGTGTTCTTCTTTTCTGTTTTTACTTGGACTTTATATTTTGATTACCCGTTTTTGCCTGCTTGTTTCCTGGACTTCTTTGGTTTTTGTGCATTTTTGAGTTTATCATTAAATCATTGTAACTATCCTCAGTTTCCGCATCTAATTTTTGGGTCCGCCAAACACCCTGGCGTACAATATTTCATCAGCGCTGTGACACCATCACATTTCCCACCCATGGAGCGCAAGCAGACAGATGTAACTGTTGCCAATGGATGTAGAATTCCAAGATAACATCAAATAACATTAAATAATTGCAGTACTTTTTAACAATATCTCTTAATACTCCTAATACTCCACACATCACAAAGAATTAAGTTTTTATATAGTTTTGGTGTGTAAAATCGCTAAAGTGAGTCTGTGATGTCAGGCACCCAGAGCACACAGAGGCACTGTGGTGACACACACACACACACACACACACACACACACACACACACACACACACACACACACCACACACACACACACCACACAACCACACACACACACAACACACACACACACACACACACACACACACACACACACACACACACACACACACACACTTGTTCCCTGATTATAGGGTTCAGGTTTTGTGGTGACAGTTCAGGAGTGCCCTTTCCCACACCAGAAGCAGACAAGCTATGTCGGTGGGATGCAATTTAATAATTGTATGCCACCACTATAGATCTAAGTTAGGCTACTGTCCTGTTGTCACTGCGCTAACCACAGCAGCAACATGTTGAACTTGCTGCCAGTATGTACACTCACCGGCCACTTTATTAGGTACACCTGTCAAATGCTCGTTACACATAATTTTAAGCAGCCAACTACATGGCGGCAACTCAGTGCATTTAGGCATGTAGACATGGGCAAGAGAAATCTCTGCAGTTCAAACCGAGCATCAGTATGGGGAAGAAAGGTAATTTGAGTGACTTTGAACATGGCATGATTGTGGTGCCAGAAGGGCTGGTCTGAGTATTTCAGAAACTGCTAATCTACTGGATTTCGCACAACCATCTCTAGGGTTTACAGAGAATGGTCCGAAAAGAAAAAACATCCAGTGAGCGGCAGTTCTGTGGGGGAAATGCCTTGTTGATGCCAGAGGTCAGAGGAGAATGGCCAGACTGGTTCGAGCTGATAGAAGGGCAACAGTGACTCAAATAACCACGTTACAACCAAGGTGGGCAGAAGAGCATCTCTGAACGCACAGTACGTCGAACTTTGAGGCAGATGGGCTACAGCAGCAGAAGACCACATCGGGTGCCACTCCTTTCAGCTAAGAACAGGAAACTGAGACTACAATTTGCACAAGCTCATCGAAAATGGACAATAGAAGATTGGAAAAACGTTGCCTGTCTGGTGAGTCTCGATTTCTGCTGCGACAGGCGGAGGTAGGGTCAGAATTTGGCGTTACAACATGAAAGCAGGATCCATCCTGCCTTGTATCAACGGTTCAGGTGGTGGTGGTGGTGTCATGGTGTGGGGAATATTTCTTGGCACTCTTTGGGCCCCTGGTACCAATTGAGCATCGTTGCAACGCCAAAGCCTAATGAGTTGTTGCTGACCATGTCCATCCCTTTATGACCATAATGTACCCAAATTCTGATGGCTACTTCAGCAGGATAATGCGCCATGTCATAAAGCTGGAATCATCACAGACTGGTTCTTGAACGACACTGAGTTCGCTGTACTCAAATGGCCTCCACAGTCACCAGATCTCAATCGAGCATCATTGGGATGTGGTGGTACGGGAGATTCGCATCATGGATGTGCAGCCGACAAATCTGCGGCAACTGTGTGATGCCATCATGTCAATATGGACCAAACTCCCTGAGGAATGCTTCCAGCACCTTGTTGAATCTATGCCACGAAGAATTGAGGCAGTTCTGAAGGCAAAAGGGGGTCCAACCCGTTACTAGCATGGGGTACCTAATAAAGTGGCCGGTGAGTGTATATATATATATATATATATATATATATATGGTATAATTTTATTTGGCATTCTTAGCACACAATTTTTGTTTTCTATTTCAGGAAACTGAGACAACTATCAAATTTTCATTTGATTGTAAACACATTCCACCAAAACTTCCTTCCCGAGGCTATTTTGCAGAGGCACCGTTGCTCCATCCAGCACTAAGCACCGCCCAAGACAATTATGATTGGTTCAAAGAAATGCCAATAAACCAGAGCACGTTTTTCATCCAGGGATGCTGTGTTGACTAGCCAGACCCTCCTCCGCAGCGATATGGAGGAAGAATTTAAACTGAACCATATGGCCTTAGCAATAAACAAGCTTTTCTTTAATCTTAAATTTTTTAGTTATTTTTTGTTATTTAAGATAAAACACTATTTCAGTTGCCCTTTTGATAAGAGGACACAGTTCAGTGTAATGTTACATCCTTACTTAACTCTCTTTATAGTTTCTGGATTTCAGAGTCCAGGTTTTTCAGTGTCTTTCTGTTCTTTGTCCACATATACGTAGAAACCACATATATGTCCGATTCATCTGCCAACCATTTTAGGGCTGGCCAAGGTTTGCCTTGGACCAGCTCATAGCTATGCTGCTATAACTTAAGACTCCCGGGGGACTTCCTTTGACACACTGATCTTCTCTCTCTCTGTATCAGTGTCTGTGTCCAGGCCACAAAGAACCTGGGTCTGTCTGAGTTTTCTGCCTAAAAGGTAGTTTTTCCTCAACACTGTCGCTCCAAATGCTTGCTCGTGGGAAATTGTTGGGTCTTTGTAAACAGTGGTGTGGTTTAGAACTACTCTATCTGTAAAGTGTCTATTATGATTTGATACTAGAGATGCACCGATTGACTGGCTGGTGACCGGAATTGGCCAATTTTCACGTCATCTGCCATGACCGGCAACCTGCCGGTCAGTCTGACATATGCTGATTTTATGACATTATTCATTTGTTCGCCGCATGATTTGCATTGCGCAACATCGGCACCACACGTGCACATGCAGGGTGTCTGGTATAGGCCTGTTGCAGCGCCACACTGCCGCTCAATCGGCTGTTTATGTTTATGATCATAAAGTTGTAATTATACACGGCTCTGTACAGCCGTGTACTCTACTGAGCTCAGGCGAACAGTCAGCCTCTCTCTCCCCTCTGAGCCTGAAGAACTGGAACATGAAAACCGCACTCATGTGAGTCCTGTGAAATATGACAGTATTTCACTACAGTTTATCGGAAAATAGCGTTGGGCACACAGACTTTGATGAATTTACTGTTTATCAGACCCCAGATAAGACAAAAAGCAAACGCTGCAATCCCTCTGCCCAAACCCAGATTAACAATTTCCTGTGCCCTGGGCAACAAGACTTAAGACCCCCCCAACAAACAATTACAAAGTCGCTATCATCAAGAGCATATAGCCTATACTTCCACATTAACAAATCAGGCTTCTGCATGGCTCAGTGGAGATGGATGTATTTACAATAGTCTCCGCATTTATAAAGTGCATTCAAGAGACAGAAAAGATGCACAAATGTTTAACATAACTATTTCCAATTAATCTTGGTTGAGTTAAGTTGGTTTTATATTGGACCTTGGCTATTAGACACATTCAAAAAATCTATTATGGAGTTTGATCTTCCAATATAAAACCAACTTTACCACGGTTTACTAGCTCGTCCTCGCTCGCTCTGCAGAAAGCTACAGACAACTTTTTGATCTGATTTATGATAATATTTTGATTGAACGGGTTGCAAAAATATGCATAGTTAGGAAAGTGAGGACTGGGTTTGTAATAGAGCCCGACTGACAAAGGATTTTTAAGACTGATACAAATAATTGGTTATTTAAAAATCCAATATGCTGATAAATCGGCCAATAGATATTTTAAAAAAAAACAGTGACCAGTTGCCCTAAAGGTTAATCCGGCCCAGCCTCTGCCACTGACACCTCGCTGGCCTCAGTAGGAGATGCTGCATTTAAAAAAAAAAGAGAGACGCTGTATTCCTCCGACACGCTGTATTGACATTACTGTTTAAAACACTTTTCAGGTTAGGGGGATGCATACCGTACCAAAACCAACATTAAAACGTAGTAATCTTCCCTAAGTGTTTAGTTTTGTTGCTAAACTGTGTGTAAAATGAAAAGTGACGTTAAATCATCTGTTTCAGGTAAAACACCTAGGGTACCGCCTATTTGCTGGATTGTTCAGAGGTAACCATCGGTAGCTAACGTTAGCGGATAAGCCTGTTGACAGCAACGGTATTCTTTATATTTATGCACAATGACAAATAAAGCAAACTTGCCAAAAGTGAACTACACGCTGTTTTCAGGTGGCATTACTGTTGATGTTCAAACAGGCCTGTGTGTGTTTTGAGAAATATCATTATAGGCCTATTGCAAGGCTATATTTATTTGATTTTTATTTGTCATTTATATTATTTTATTGCCATTACCTGTTTTCCCTGTTTTCAAACATAAGCCTAAAGAAGTTTAGTTTGCTAAATTTATCACATTTTTGTTGTTGGATATTGGATGTGAAAAGAAGGAAATGGTTCTTCCATTAATAACATTGCACTTTAGATGAGTGTGAATTTCCCACACCAGGGGTAATCTATATAGTTATATTTTATAGTGATTGATTATCTATTCAAAAACTGTGCTATGTTCTATGCAAAATATACAATTTTCTATTAAAGAAAAGATAGAAAATAAATATTTGTGTGTGCTGTGAATTGGTTAGAAAAAATCTAATCAGAATTGGCTAAAATTGGTATCGGCTGGTCAGACTCAATGAAAAATCGGAAATTGGAATCAGCCTAAAAATTGTAATCGGTGCATCTTTATAGAATACACATAAACACAGTCTATATGTATAGAAAGAAACACAGCCGCTGTAACAAAACAATGAGAAAAGGCGTGGCAACACAATACAATACAATAACAATACCAAACTACTGCTCCAAACTATCCAAATTACTTCCTCCTGGCATGACCTAGCCACAGCTCCTTAGCCTGGCTTGGCCACCGTGAAACGCAGATAGCTAGGATGCACTGACTAGACTAGGTCAGGCCTCGCTTTATCAGTTGTCCTGGATTTATGAATTATGCTTTTGAAAAATAGCCCCCAGGTATTGATGTCATACATGTTTGCTGCCTTCCTTACCTGGTATTAAGTTGGTCAGCCAATGAATGACCAGAAAGTTCACTGGCATCATGATGTCCAAGCTCTGAATCAGTCCCTGTTAGCAGAGCGGGGAGACCAGGAATTAGTGGATGAAGTTAAGTGTGAAAACAGTTATTAGAGATTATCAGCGGTAGAAGAAGTATTAGGTCCTTTACTAAAGTCAAAGTTGTAATATCATAGCAATAATAATGATAATCATAATAATAATATGTAGTAACACTTTACTGTCATGAACACATGACACAGTCATGACACATGAACCCTAACCCTAACCCTAACTTGTCATGATAAAACCGAACGACACTTACTAAAAAAAGCGTTATGTCGTAAACGTATATGATTTGTTTATAATGTTTTATGACACGTTTGTGACAATGTCATGTCACTCTTATGTCGATACCTTCAAGTAAAGTGTAATGTCTCTATTTTGCAATCGTCACATTGAAAAAAATGTCCCCACTGTGGGACAAATAAAGGTTTTCTTATCTTCTTATCATATCCTATCTTAAATCATCAAAAGTAATGGTACTTGCTATGAGCATTAACCAGTAATTAACTGCATGGTTATGCACATCACAGGACTTAAAAAAAAACCTAGATAGCAGATTAAGCCAGTATTTTTCCAGTTTCCAAACATTTAGTCTTGACTTGGTTTTATGAAAGCATTGGCACCTAAGTTACCATGGAGATTTATTCTGTGCAGCTAGCCTGCTCCAGGCTAGGCTAACAGCCAGGCTTGGTTAATTCTGGTGCTTTTCTTTTCAGGTATTCATTGTGCTGTTGGTTAAGTACTGTTACTATTTTAACATTGTGACCATTCTTTTTACAATTATTCATGGACAGTTGTTGCTACTATTATATTGAGTACTTCATCATACTTCCATAATTATGCACAACGTGTCTTCTTCATTTATGCATCCGCAAATATGTGATCCACTTCGCGGTCTGTTAAAGTAACACTAGATAACTTTTCCTGCTTCGGTCCCCCTGCAGGTTGGAAGTGGAATTGTCCCATTATGTCTCACTACACACACACACACACACACACACACACATATATATATATATGTAGGTACCACATTGGCCACTCCTGTTCATTCAAACAATATGTCAACATCAAATAAGGCTGAATTAAAAAGCAATTTTCCAGCAGTTTGCTTATCTACAAATGCACGACACGAATGCATGACACATTCAGGATACTTAAATACATTACAAATGTAGGTTTTTATACAGAAATATCTTAACAGTAGGCTATGAGGCTTAATACAGTTGTCATAAAGGTTGAAATTAGCTCTAGAAACCAAAACGGTTGTCACTCCCGAATGCGAGTTGAGTACAGATTTGAGTCGTGCATGCTGAGATTTAAACAGTTTACAGCATAACGTGTCATACTGAAATTTGTGAAATCCATGAAATAATCAACTTTTCTCATTACACATAATAACAGAAGATGGAAATCATTTCAAAAACATGTTAGCTGCTGGGATGATTGTCTGATTGCTAACATTAGCTCAAAATGCCATTCAAGTGACAAACTTTGTTGTGTTTGATTGCAAGCTTGTAGCTAAGCTAGCATTTTTCAAAAACGTTTTAGCTATCTATGATTGTTAGGTTGCTAACATTAGTGCAAAATACCATTCAACTGACAGCCATTGTTGTGTTTGATTGCTAGCTTGTAGCCAGCAGTGAACAAACTTAACTTAAGTAGGTCTATTTTTGTTGTATTGACATTACAATAAAAATTGACATCTTGTATGCTACTTGTTGCAAAGTGATACATCTTGTTGCAAAGTGACAGCGCAACTCACATCTTCACTTGTCGCAAAGTGCACGATTCAAATCTGCACTCGACTCACATCAGGGATGTTTTTGTACCGAGCTGTAAACATGTTTATTTCTGCTGTAAAGTTGGGATTTTTTAAATATGGGGTTGACTTGCGTCAATTGGCCACTCAGAGAACATTTTCCCCATCTTATTGCTATATTATTAATTACTAAAATAAAAAAATAATTAACCTGACACAAGCTGTCGTGTTATTTATACAATAATAAGCGGGATTCAACTGTTGTGCGGGGAGGCCCAAGAACAGAGCCATACCGCCAAATACAAATAGCAGATGAATAAATCTATTTTGACAAAGTGGTCCCTGACTGAAATGAAGCATAGCGTAAATTCTGGCAGGCCACAGAGTCAAGCTCAGCTATTATCTTAGCTCAGAGCTGACAGCACACCAGCTGATGGCTCAGCTGATTCCTTCTTTTGATTGGAGTTCCAAATAGCGCACTCTATTTAAACTGCTTTTTCCAGCCTACCATGCTGCATATCTCTGCTAGCGCTTGCAACCCACTTCCACCCCAGCTCCTCCTTTTAAATTTTTGTTGTCTGACTTAATCAATGTTGTGTCTCTGTCATTGATGCTGCTCTGTTCTGTACCCTTCGGGGATCCTTCACTGCTGCTCTCCCAGCTTAAGGCTTTCCATGTATGCACATGGAGAGGCAAAGAGGCCTCGTGCTTTCCATGTATGCATGTGGAAATGCGGGGAGGCCCCAGAACAGAGCCATTCCCCCAAATACAAATTGCAGATGAATGAATTTATTCTTGACAAACTGGTCCTGACTGAAATAACTAATAACTAATAATATTTTTTTATGGAGCCCTGTAACTTGTTGAGAAAAAACAATGTGGAAAATTCATGATTTATGGGATTATGTTTTTTTAAAGTATGGACAAAAAAATAATAGAAACTTATTTCATACAGATCATATTGTCATTGGTCTGTATTGGTTATCAGCCATAACTGCAATAATATTATTCGCTATCAGTATCTGACAAGATTTTCATATCGTAACATATCAAAATGGAAATTGGTAACATAACAAAACATATCAAAAATAGAAAAAGGGAATTATTTCAGTTCATCAAATGTGAATTGTTATAAGTTCTCTTAGTCTTCCATGATAATTAAAGGGTCATTTCAGTATTTTTCCACATGGACAATATTTTCCCATACACTATTGTCTAAGTGACCAAAGTGACCAAAAATCTTTGTAATTGCTCACGTATTAAGCAACACTGTAACCAGCTGCCACAAAAACAAGCTGCAACGTAATCCTATAGGGCAAATGCACATCGTCAGTTTCCATCAGTAATCCAATATGGCCGTTCCACAGTGATACTTACTTTCACCTGGAACCTTAGGAACCTACGCCAGGATCCTGTTTTAGGACTTTAGTTCAGCCTTCAACACTATCCTCTGCTGTAGAAAGCAGACAAGCTGTCTCAGCTGCACGTGCCTAACTCCACCTGCAGGTGGATCACAGACTTCCAGTCGGACAGGAAGCAGCACTTGAAATTGGAGAAACGTGCCTCAGACTCAAAGACCATCAGCATTAGTTCTCCTCAAGGCTGCATCCTTTCCTATCTGCTCTTCTCCCTGTATACCAACAGCTGCACTTCCAGTCACCAGTCCATCAGGTTCCTAAAGTTTGCCAACGACACCACCTTCATTGGACTCATCTTTGGTGGAGATGAGTCCGTCTACAGGTGGGAGATTGGCCATCTGGTGACCTGATGCAGTTAGAACAACTTGGACCTAAAAGCTCTAAGGACAGTGAAGATGGTTGTGGATTTCCGGAAGGACGCAGCCCCACTGGGCCTAAACACTGTGAAGTCTTCCTGGGCTCCATCATCTCCCAGGACCTCAAGTGGGAGCTGAACATCAGCTACTTCATCAAAAAAGCCAAAAAGAGGAAGTACTTTCTGCAGCAGCTGAAGAATTACCATCTGGTACGCTGCTGCCACCGCCAAGGACGGGCCAGACTGCAGCTGATCATTCGCTCTGCTGAGGAGGTGATTGGCTGCAATCTACCATCTCTCCAGGACCTGTATGCCTCCAGAACCCTGGCAGGATAGATTGTGGCCGACCCCTGTCACCCTGGAGACACATTTTTTAACCCTTATATTGTCTTCAGGTCAAATTGACCCGTTTTCCCATATCAATGTAACAAAATAACATGACTGATTCCACACAACACTCTTTGGCAAGTACAAATCTCTACTTTCATTAATTTTGGGGTGTCTGCAATTTTATAGCATTTGCAAAACAAATTGAAGTGTTTTTGAAATAGTATTGAGTAAAAGTTGACATATTCCAGTCTGGGATTATTCATCAACATACATTCCTTTACATAATTCCTAATTTCTGCTTTTCTAACTCAAACATTAGGTATAATTTCCTATAAATTAGGTTTATTGACCATAAATTCCCCAAATAACTGTAAAACTAAAGTGAATAAGTCACAAAAGTGGCAAACATTGAAAAAAAGAGTCAAGTGTTGAAAAAGGGGAGAAAATCATAAGAAAAAGTTACAAAACATCAATTAAAAAGTGTCAACAAAAGTGTTGATTTTCAATTTTGTTGGGAAGACAACACAAGGGTTAAACCCCTCCCCTCTGGCAGGAGGTTGCGGACCATCATCAAGCCTGTGTTGTAGATGTTGATGAAAGCCTTTTACCCTTGCACAGTTAACTATATGCAGTGCAGCCATCCATATGTTGCACATAGCACACATAATTTGGGTGAAATTAATGTAAGATGATTGCAGTGACACTGATCTGTGTTTTTGTTTATTCTTTCAAAAGAAATTGCAGAGCAGATTCCGAAAACAAATCCAGTGTGGCAGCTTTTTACACATTCTACTCCGAGTAAGGCTCGCTGCAACATCTGCACTATATTGGCAAGCATGGGAGCGGAAAAGGCAAAGACGAAAAATTGTTCAAATAACTTGTTCTTACTTGTTCTACCCCACCTGTTTTTACTATTTCTTAAATGTTGTATTTTTTAAGTTCAATAAATTTTCCTTTTTAAATTTAGACTTGTAACATTTGTTATCATCATTGTGTATTTTAATGATGTAAAATGAGGAAGTAAAAGCAATATTGGCTCAAAATATCTGCTCAGAAAAATTGGCAGCCCGTATCGGTCATCGGCACAAAAAAATCCATATTGTCCATCCATAATTTTGGCACAATGTTTCTGACCACAGTAGTGGTCATAGTGACTAAAAGGAATACATTTCCTATTTGGTTGGTATTAAATTACAAAGAAATAGTTGATATCTTGAACGATGATGTCAAAAGTCATGTGAGAACATGCTATTTTTAGGCACTTTATATGTATGGAACTTTTTAAAACCCCTCTTAGAAAACTCAACAGATCCTTCTCGAAGTGGATTAGCAGCATGTCAAGACTTTCAGGATGCCAAATTTGCAAAGCCTTTGTAATAACATTAAACGTGTTGCCGTTGCGAGGCGGGCAATTTGCATGTTTTGCCGTGACACAGGAAGCTGTTGTAACTTGACTTTATGTAGTCCAATCTGCCCCACATTTCATATGCTGGATAAGAGTACTGGCCAGAAGACACATACTTGCCCATATTTAGTCACAGCGGCATCTACTGACAACAGGAAATCAGCCATAATTGACAAAGATCATCCAATTTACATGAAATGCACATGTTGTGGTCTACACATTTAATTGAATTACACAATATACAACATGAGGTAGAATTAGTTTGTGTTCTCTAGCGCCACATAGTGGACAGAGTACATGTTACAAATTTTGCAATACTTTGTTTCCACTGCCACGCACTCGACCTAGAAACCATATCCATCTCTTGAGCGCAGGGTCAGACGGTTAGGAAATCCACAGCTGTACTAATGCGCCGGTAGCCCCAGCATGCGGGGAGGGACTAGGGCCATTCAGCACTGCTTGCTGCTTTAAGATTTTTTTTCTAAATAGTTTTCTGGCTATATTCTAAAGAAGAATTTTTTTTTAAGTTTAGCTTTTTCTTTCCTTGTTTTTCACAGTAAAAATGCTGGCAACACCTATTTAAATTTACAGGCCATACTGCAGGATAGGAGTGGAGACAAACAAATAATATATAAAATATTGAGAGCTAAGGTACCCATTAAGCCCATGGCTAAATTATGACATATTTGACAAATTAAACAATACAAACTTTAGAAATTGTTATAACTTAGTGCAGCAGGTGAAAAACACACCACGAAATTGGAAGATGTGACATCAGCTCAGAGTGGCAAAAACCATCTAGACACTGTTTATAGACTTACTGCTAAATAATAACCACTGACAAAGTATTAACTATATATCTAAATAGTGTTTACAGAGGTTTTACAAAGTATTTATTAACTATTATAGTCATCTGCTGCAATTTTACAATAACCATCCAGACACTGTAGAAGTTTACAAACCAATTAGCAACCCTCAACAACGTGTTAGGAATATGTAGTCCATCTATCGATGTTTCTGGATGTTTTAAAAATGGTTTCTTAAAGGTTTACAAACATTTTTGTAATCATTACTCGATGCCTAATTTAGTATAAGAGGAATATAATGTGTAACAATGAACTGTTAATTTACAACACTACTAATATTTTATTAATTATAATTTAATTGTTTGTTAACAGTAAAATGACGGTATGCAAACAGTTTAATTTAATAGTTAGTTTGATAGTTATGTTCATTTTGGCTGTATGGAGCTTTTACCTGAGCCACCCCTGCATTGTAGAGTTGGTATGTTCCAATTTGAGGGGTGGGCTTCAGGCCTATATAGTCTGGCAGTTGCGTTTTCTTGTGACAGAGAGAGCATGAGGAAAATCCATAGACCTTAATATTAAATTATTATTAACAAATATACAGTCAATGGGAAAACCTGAGTGAGTAGGGCGTAAGTCCGTTGGATGCCCCCAGTAATGACTTGTCTTTAGGTCAGTAGGAAACAGTGAGTTTTTTATAATGTGATCTTTTTGACTCTCACGTCACTTCTTTTTATTTTGTGAAAGTGTTTTGTTTTGCTTGCCTTGATTCAGTTAATTTCTGTATCACTATTTTGCCTCGTTGGCTTTACTTGGGGTTAACGATAAATATCCCATCTTATCAATGTCATCTCGGACTCACCTTGAGTGTTTTTCCACTTGCTCACGACTACTAGGTACAACTACCCACAACATTTACTGTGTTGTAAGTGGCATGTAATCAATGACAAAATTATGTTGTGTGGCAAAAAGCAAGCTAAGCAAGAATTATGGTTACTGAGTATTATTCTTTCTGTGACATTGGATGATTTACAATTACTCTCAAACGTATCATCTGGGTTCCCAAGTTTTGACGGAAATTAAAAGGAACGAAGGAAAAAGAAAAAAGTACAATATTACATCTGAAATGTAATATAAGTTTAATGCAGCATAAAATAAAAAGAGTTGAGTGCTTCAAAACTGTAGAGTACAGTATGTGAATGAATGTACTTAAACACTTGACTTTGGAGATTACAGCCTAACACACATGTAACATTCATGCATCTCATTTAAACATCGCTGCTTTCTCTAAGTTGTAATGTATTACTGTATTGTACTGTATTAACTTTTACAACCAAATATACTGCACAGGGAGATCACTTAAAGGTCCCATGGCATGAAAATTTCACTTTATGAGGTTTTTTAACATTAATATAAGTCCCCCCAGCCTGCCTATGGTGCCCCAGTGGCTAGAAATAGTAAAGGTGTAAACCGAGCCCTGGGTATCC